>NC_068362.1:55713826-55859372 GCF_020536995.1 Dreissena polymorpha
GAGTCAATCGTGTTTTGCCTGATAATTTCCTTCCTCAATGATAACTAACCAATACACTTAACTCCGAATCTCTCGCTTATGTGGAGTTTTGCACACACACGTTATTACCCATTTGCATGGTAAGTAATTTATCACGTCAGAAGCAACGCATGTTATCGTCCGCAAGCTACTAATAATGTTACATAATAAATAGATTCTTTACAAAATGTACAGTTAATCATCTAATTCAACATAAGTAGTTGGCAATATTTGTTATTGTATGTAGAATCGGCAACCAAGAAATAAACATTGTCTGATCTGTAGGCTTGTCAATCTTTGCTTTCCTGGTCTACATGTTGAGTTATACAACGGCCTGTCGCGCGACAGGAGCCTTTAACTTAACGCTTATTGTCAAATTGTCAGGTCGAAGATCAAAATAAACGATTATTTTCTTTAAAGCATGCCCATGCAGTATACAAAGCAAAATAACTTTTTTTTAAAATCCATTTTCTTCCTCTCATACGTTGAAAGTTACGTGTATTATTTTGGCTAATGGTTTACAAATACAATTGTTTATTAAAAAAGCTAGGCATGGTGTATTGGAAGGGTTTAGGAGTAGTCACTCACTTGTCCCTATCGCGAATACCGAGAATGTATTGTTTTATTCAACAAGTGTTTTTGCTTTTTTATATACGTTAAAGTATTCGAAATATTAGCGTTTTGTTAATTAATATAAACATTCATAGTTTCGAAAAACGAAATATGTGTACCATCCTTTACATTGTCAAACAGTCTTAATGAGGTACTCTAACCTATATTTGAAGTCACTGATAGCTCTAAGGTGTTAAACTTTACATTTTAATATATAAGAAAACAATACATCGAACGTCTCAAGAACAATGATAATAAGATGAAATATCATTGCATTGAACCAAGTAGCAATTAATTTAACTGCGTCCTTTCGCCATTGATTTAAAATCCTTGAACCTGTTATGTAGTGACTTATACTTAAACTTACATGACACGTATGAATTAAGATTTTTTCTCAAAGACTGCATATGACAGTTAAAGGTTGTTGTCATGCTGTTGAAATACCAACATAAACTTTAAACCGTGATAGAAAATATGTTCTATCTTCGATTTAACGACATCAAAGATATGGCTCTTGTTTTCAAATCGACATTGTTGATCAATCTATAATTACGGTGTAGCAATACAAACATCAACTAAGCGTTTGTTTTCAGTGAAATTTCACACACATGCGAACAATTCATTGGCCTTATCATTAACAGTAAAATGCATTCCGGCATTAAAATGAGAAATGCATTGTATTATTAAAACTTCGTAACAATATGTTGCATACAGATGATAACGGCTTTCGGATCAATATTTTCATAAGTTCAATAGTATATTACGTTCAAGGCAATTAGGTATATTTTGTATGTATGCCTGAAAGTTACAGAGTAATATCATTGTTAGAAAATTGATGGATTACTGGAAAAACTATAAAATGTGAAATTAACTTAAAGGTAATATTCATTGTATTAGAGAAACGAATATTTAATGCCGTAAATAATATCCATGTATAACACTACGCAGTATTATGTGTTTAAAACAAGTGTTGGGTACGTGGCCGTCGAATTGTCCTATTCTTTAGATTTATTAATTGCATACATACGTTGGTTGCAGTTTTAACGCGGGACACGTATAAGTTGGCAATCGTGATATAGTACTTATTTGTAAAAATGTGATAAACGCAAGACAGAAGCAAACGCACTCATGCAACGATCATGCAAATCACGTCGTGATTTAAACTGATAACTAATTTATCATTTACTTTTTTTCAATTTTCGTAACGCATTTTATGTAAATACATCCCCGCTTGTTTGCTTATATTAATATGCACATGGATTTAGTTTACTTTTTTATTTTGTAGTAATTGCATATTTATAAAAGTTTACAGATAAAAACATTAAACCTAGACTGATTTGCTCACACTCGCAAAAAATATATAATCATGTCGATTCATCAAACTTTTGAATACATAATGTCCATGCCGAGCCCCGGAAATTCGCTGACGGTGATGTTTATAGCATAAGGAATTACTAACGAACGAACTAGTTCTAACACGTACAAACTTGTTGTGTTGTTCTTGGTTTAAATGACAATGTATATATAGAGCGTACGCATATCAAAGTGCGGGCTTTCTGATAGAGCATTCGTAGTGTTGCATGACAGAACTGTAATGTGTTGGAACTCGCAAAGGCGATTGCAAACTATATAATAATGTCCGCGGTAAAACATGTAAAGTCAAGAACATTTTTTTGCAAACATCTAACTAAACTTTTCAAAAACATTAAGTAACGGGGTTCAGGAGAGACTCGACACACTTTATTTGATTTGTTTGTTTATACACAATTTCAGTTAGTTTTAAATGGAAATGAATTTGCTGTGATGATGTGTTCTTGCTTAATTAATTGTACTCAAACATCGTCGCTAATGAAAATTTAAAAAATTGTGAAACACTTTAAACACGCAAAGTCAATTTATATAATTACAAAATGACTGTAAATACTCTTCAGAAAATATTTGGTTACTTTGAAATACATAACGAACCTGTAAACGAACTTAATGAATTAGTTAATATTATCGGAGAATATGCTTATTTTGTACCGACTATTATTAAGTATTCGTTTAACTGAAAACAAATTATGTTTATTAGATCATATTTATCAATAACAATAGTTTGCTTTATTAAAATGCATTTTACAGACTGAATTTATTGGTTACGAACCCGGAACCCGTCTCCGCAATAGCAAACTGTAGTTGTATGTCTTGTATGTATGTGTATCTGTGTTTACGCATTGACCCTGTTAGGGTTCAGTATCTGAATCACGAAATTATTTTATCGTTTGCAAACGCGGATTGCTTTCAAATAATGCTCCTGGAAAGACAGACTCACGTGAATTAAATGAAAACCTTTCCGTTTAGGTTCAATGTATGTATAAAGATATACATTGTGTTACACGCATTGCTGTTGTAATTTGCTTTGTGCCCCAACGATCAATCTAAGTAAAATGCTATATTACCGTGATGACCGCTGTAAAGTGAATATGACCATCACCGGGACAAACACCTAGTTAATATAGGCTTAATATTTCTTTTGAATTGGAATCGTAGGGTTTAATAAATTATAAAAAGAACATGGAAAACCAAATAACAATAGCAAGCAAGAAATCATGAATTTTTGTATATCACTTTAAATGTTGGAAAAAAAAAGAATTAAGAGACTCGCACTTTACCTAAAAGTCAAGTATTTGTTCGACATCAATGCGTCTGGAAAAATATCTTCCATTTACTAAAACATTATTTAATTTCCGCTTTGTCTTGACGGGAAAGTGGTTTTGATTATCAAATACACTTTTTGAGGACGTACTGAATTAATTGCTTTTGTCGATTGAAGTGTTCGGAAAGAATGGCTAAAAAGTTGTATAAAAGTTATTTTTTAACCCCGTTATGCTAAGATGTATCTTAATCGTTTTGATTAAACAAACATAAAACGCTATTCAAAACCTTACGAAAGGAAAAGTTGTTCCAATTCATTTCCTTTTGTTTGAAATGAGAGTTGTGTAAAAAGTGAAGCTACAAAAGGAAGAAAAGATGTAACATAAAGTAATTTATAAATGACAAGAGACCGATTGCAAAAAGCCATATGGTCGTTGCAAACATTATTTTAACAGTTTCTGATCGTTACTTTTTTCAGACCACCATTTGCATGTCAACAGGTTTCGGAAAAACCTTCCTAAGCCGTGATTCAAATATGTGGCACGTATGCCTTAACATGCCATTTTTGTCACTGCGAGCTCAGTTTAAATGTCTCATCTGAAAAGTGCATTATAATCACAAAAATCATCCTACCGTGCACGCTTATAAATATTTGTTGTGTTTGTTAAATGCTTAGTGAGGACAGTTTCAAAATTATGAATATATCGATATATTGAATGAAGCTGTTTGCTTTCGGGATAACACCTCGAAATATTTGCTCCGTTAAGAAATGTTCCCTCAGGTCGCCAAAATCGATAGTGAAACAAATATTTTCATTTTAACCTAAGTTTCAAATATGTCACGGTACAGCCCAGAAAGTAATCAGTTGGACATATATTCTAAACAGATTTGAATGTTTCTTTGGCAAATACATATTAATTCTTTCAAAGAATATATTGATATATTGAATACATAATACTTTGTGAATGGAAATAGCGTTTCCAACTAAACCAAATGAGTTGCTGCATGTACATGATACTCTAATATACTATATTAATTATTCTGGACAGTACATATATCATATAATCACTAATTGTTGATACTATTTCATATGTGGTATTGCTTGTATTCGTTAAATACAGGCAAAGATAGATAAGTGGACGCCGTGTGATGTATACAGAATTTGTTAGAGTTTTGTTCTCAAGTCAGTGGACGTATATATCCAATCATAATATGTGATTACCATAGTAATCAATCAGTCGATTTATGATTGCGCTCTCTTCATCTTACGCATCTTTACCAAATATTTAACATCAGAAAGTAAATTTAACTTACGCCACATTTAATTTCTTTGGGGTTAATGTATTGCTTAAACAGTTAATATCTCGTGCGCTATAACTTGATTCTGGAAAGATTGCATGTTATTAATGATACCCACGCACGCTTCGTCTTTTACCGATTCTTACCTGTGTCTTCTAAGCATTGTATTTAAATGAGCTACACTATCTGCTTTTAATTAACCAATTAATTCAAAAATATAAGTGTCCTTGTGTAACAAAATAACGCATTTAAAAACTTGTATTTGAACGCACTTAATCGCGTAGCTCTACTATTCTTTATACTTTCAAACCGCATCCAATTCAAAATCCATCGAAGTATGATGCATTTATCTGCATATGTGACCAAATATATAAAGTGCCAATAGTTACAACGGAATAATAAGATATGTATAGTATACAAGGACTCTAAATAAGTGTAGAATCGTTTTTTAAATATGAAGTTATTTATATTTTTTATTTTGATTTCGATTCGTCTTTTTATAATTTAAAGACCGCTTTTATTTTCATTATATTTTCGGGTTAAAAGTTTGTAATTTTACCATCCGTCAGTATCTTAGGGATAAATATTAAGCTCAAATGCTAATACACGGCATATACAATAAGTATTAAAGGAAAATGTAGATATTATTTTACTTCTGAAATTCATTAGTTCGCACGCACTTGAGCAACATTATATACTTCACAGATTCATTTCGCCTGCATGTGTGACATAAAAGTTAATGATTTATTGGTGATGAAAACAATACTTTCTGTTTGTTTGGTTTTTGTAAAAGGGATGGACGTTGACAAAGTGCTTCCTTATCTTAATGCATTTATTCCGAGTTAATGTTAATGCACAACACGAAATTACTAATCACAGTTGTTGATAGTTTGATTATGGTCATTATGAAGTGTGTGTTTTATTTATTTCTATATTTTATCTCTCTGCGACGTAAAAGAGCATTTCTGATGCAACATTAATGTGTTAAACCTTGTCGTCCATTACGTGTGAGAGTCGACATTCAAACGAATTGTCGAATGCACTCTTAATATGAATATATGATGTAGCACGTTTCATTTGTTGACATCATGACGGTGTTAAGTGTCTTCATTTGAACTACGGTGTTGTTGCATAGAAAAAGAAATGATTGTTGTTCGTAAAGGCACTTGTGTGTAGCTCATCGGATTTTCCGATGTGTTTTATCGACCTCGTGGAGTAACTGACCACTAACAGGCTGCCATTTCCGTTTGGCATGCAAATTGTGATACATTTTAAGCTTGATTGAAGTTAGTTAATGGTGAATTGCATTTCGTAATTACCAAGTAAGCTCATAATGATAACGAAACTATATTCATTAAAAATATATTAGAGATACACTAATAAACGCAAGTTGTCTTTCGTCAAAACAAATGTTTCAAGGTGTACAGTATATGTAAGCTTTATTTCGTCTGAATGTTATTTGAATCATGAGTACAAGTCGAGATTCTGTTAAATAGATGTTATAGCATGCGCAATGAAATTGGGTAAGGTACTTTATAGATGGTATATACATTTCAGTAAGTCGATTTGAACGTTACTTGGCTTTGCAATAAGGTATATATATATATAACGGACATAAAATGTTTTATATTTCAGTATTAGACTAAGTGCGAATCTGTGTTTTGTTCCTTTTCTTTTAATCAAAACCTCAATCCATAGTTAGAAGTCTACAGGTATGTTTTCACAAAAGCGTGTACGACTGATTGTAAACCATTAGATAAAATACAGTTTTAAAAAATGTTTAATGTCCTGTGCATACGTGCTTGTTTGTTTCGGATGTTCATCATGTTGGTGAAAAAATAATGGTGAATAGATATCGTGTTTCTAATACAATTATCTTCTTAATTTGTATAGTTGTTAACAACATGTGTTGTGCAAAGTTAGCATATAAAGTATAACTAAAAGTATAATTTGCACGAAACGCATTATAGACATCTAATGATCTAGGTATATTCAAGCCACGCATGCTAGTGTCTAATCTGGTATGTGTACTCTAAACAAGTAGTCACACTTAGAAATACCAAGAACACGATTTAATATTAATTTGTGCGGACAAACAAACACATTAGCTGGCTCATTTCCAGATTATGATGTCAAGCTGTATACGAGTAAAATTGTCCGTGCATTATCATAATTAAACAAAGAATTTTGTATCTTAAATTAGTTTTTCTGAGGCTTTACACATTTATGATTGCTTGGACGTAAACATGATAATATAATGCCATTTACTCAAATTACATTGCTATAAAGTATATGTCATTACGTAATAATCGGTTGAGGACCAAACACATACAGAATGCAATATCAAATTAGTATAAATCTAAATATCGGTATAATAAACATTCAAATTTTAAGTATTGTTTGAGTTCGACGGTCTGAGTTTCATGGTTGTGTTGAAGTTAAAAAAAATAACATTAAAATTTGAGTAATGTATCAAAGGTTTATTTTTTACCTGAATTCCGCGTTTCATTTGGGTAATATGAATTGCAACTAGTTTAGGATTTGGCGAACACAATTATAAAACATTTCATGTTCACTTCAAATCTATCTTTAATATCATCTATCAAGGCTAATACGGTTATATAAATAAAACCCTTTTATTTGAACAAGGAAACTTCATTCATTTCACAAAGAAAATGTAGCACTTTTTTATTTCCATAATTATAACGACGAATTGAAAATAATATTCAGTTAAAATAAGTTAAGCATGCATTTGTACACATATTTAAGCATCCTCAATAATAACATATGTTACATTCATTATTTTAATAAATTGCTTTAAACTCACATTCAGTATTATTGTTATACATCTTAAGAGTAACTTGTTAAAATTGATATAAATAACAAATATATTTGTCCGTATTCGTTATGGTTGTACCTTTCGGAACAAAACACTATCGTTCTAAAATTGCCTTATGTTGGCATTCCTACTTCTGTCACGACTCTCAGTATTGACTCTATAAAGCTATTGCATACTAAACAAACGTAATACTTACACGTACGTCAATGAAACCCCATTTACTAATGTATGTCCCCGCCGTTGTTAATATGGCTTTCATACAGAGGCATTAACGGGATTAATGCGTTAAACAAATGTTTCCAAGCACTCCGTCATTCACTTGCTTGGACGGTCATTGGTCCGAAATAATGTCATTAGAAAGAGCAAGTTGAGCAACGGGACATTACTCTAGGATTGCAAAAAACACATTTTGATATCAGGATCTATACGCAGACGTTTGAATAATTAACGATGAAAGGTAAAGAAGAATTACTCCATGGAAACGTTTGTGTATCATGTGTGTCTTGATTTGCGAATATGAACCTACAATATAAGTACACTGAACAATAAATAATACTTTGTCAGTTATTAATGTATATTATTGGAAGTTAAGCTCTTGTCGCCGCCGGACTAGTCCATCCTGGTGGTTTTGTTGACTTTAGTGTTTTCAGAGTTAGATGATAATGTAATGATCTGTTACAATACGTAAATCTTAATATAATATTACCCAACAAAACAACAACATAAAATGATTAAAATATATAAGCCGGTAAATAATACATATATATATATATATATATATATATATATATATATATATATATATATATATATATATATATATATATATATACATATATAAACTGGAACAGATGCTAATAACAGACCTTTTACATACAAATTTATTGAATTTCAACTTTTAAGTAACATTTACGTATAAACCTTTAAATTATTGGTAATATAAACTCTGATATCCTACCGAAAGAAAAGTCGTTTAAAATATGAACGTATCTCAAGGAACACTTTTAATACAGTATGTAATACTCAATATTTTCACATCTCGAGTGCATATAGAGTTCGCAATTAATTAAAACGTGTTGATAGTTTTTGACATATCAGGATTAGAAGACGCAATGACTGTACATATCATTCCACCAAATGATGTTTTATATATCACAGTTAAAAGTATTTATTTAATTACTTCTTTTACTTCTTTTACACATGATGCGCTTAATTTTCAATACCTGCTTTGCTACTTCGTTTTGGTCTACATTAGTGCTTTTATTAAAAAACTCTCGTAGGTAATCTTTATTTTCCCATGAACTGTACAATAAGTTCCTCCAACAAGCCATCGCTCTAAAATGGCGATTTTTTTAGGTATAATACGCGGGAAACATTTCAACAAGGCCACTGTGCCTTGGCAAGAATAGAGTGTGGCTTAACCCAGCCCCGTGCATGCCGATAAGAATGTCTGTCCGTGCAATGATTTCAAGCTGTTTCTACCTTGGCAACGCGTCTATCTGGATGCCTTTCACGTTGTGAGTTGGAAAGCTTTCGCTTATTTTATTCAACAATTCGTCCTCATTTTTTATCTTTCTTGCTACGCTTCCGGTTGGATTGCGAGGATGAGCGACATAATTGTGTCGCCAGATAATTAGAATGTTTTTAACTTATCACAATTTATTTCGTACTTTAAACTTATCCTGTGCTTAGACAAAAAGAATTGTCTAAACTCTTCGAGGTATGGCACAGAAGATAGCCGATGATTGTCTAGTGGACTTTCGTAACCAACAATGCTCCAGACCATGTTTTTAAACTGGACTGGATTTTGCAGTTTGCTTACTCGGTGGACCTTACCGAACAGAGTTCGTCACGTTGCCTCAAGACCACCTTCCGGGTGACCGTCGATCCAGAGTATCGTGGCGTCTCCCGGTTGGATTTGAAAAAACTTCAACATTAGAAACGCATTGTAGAAGTCAGTCATCGTGTGGTAAAGATTAACATATTCGTACCTTGTAATAGCTATCGCAAAATCGGAATGTTTTATGGACGCTGATGAAAATGTATTCAAGTAAGTTTGTAATCCATTTTCCATCCATGCGTTAAATGCTGACTGTCACCCATAAATGAGTACTGTACCCTTTCTTTACAGGGTAACTGAAAAAATCCAGTCTTATACGTATAACACTCTTAAGTCTCTGGTTGGTGTAACACCCCAGATAGCTTCTCACCCCTTTCCGCCCTGTGCCGTAAGAAATATCACCGACCATATTTAGTAGTTTTGCAAACAGACCAGCGTAGCCGACGAAATTCCCGTTGCAAAAGTGTAAGCTTGTATTCAATACTCTATCAACGAATGGATCATCTCCAAGCATTGGCATTGCATTAAAGAATTATTCAACTGTTCCCTCTATGTCATGTCTCCTATGGTTCTTTCTTGATCCTTTTCCTCCAACACGTGTTTTCAAGTAAGGGCCGCATGAAAAGATACTCGTAAGAGAAGTGTCTGCAGGTGATGACTTCCACCAAAGCATGAGACAGGCAAATAATATCATGTTTATTAATATTCCAACACGGAGATGGAATCTTATTTTGTCACCGTAACTGGAAAATTAGTCGATGTGTTTTTTTTCTACGCGCAAGATCTTTGCGACAATCTTCGTTGACCTCTAACCTTTTCATATCACATCACTGCCTAATGTCAACACGATTTTGTCGAGCCATGCTCTTATCTGCATTACATGAACACTATGAACCTCACGTTCCTATTATCATACAGCCAATTAAATGTTACTAACATCTGATGGATGGTTTTATACATCGGTTTAAGCTTGCAAGCTAGTTATTATCATATTGTCCCTGAAAAAACAACTGATATCAACGAAATGTGACCTACAAAATGGGCTATTAAAACCAAACCAGAATATGTTGAAGCAAAATCTCTACGGATCGATGATTATACTTTGTTTGGTCAAATATTGCCTAAATAAAGAAAAGTGTATATCACATAGGAAATTACCGGTACTTACAAGGGAAATACCCTTATATTGTTTGTTTAATTGACGTAATACTGATTGTTTTACAGTTATATATTGCAAAGAAAATAAATTTAGTAAGACTGATTATTGGGTAAAAATGAAACTATTTAAGATCCAAAGGAGGTCGCAAATGTAATGGTCTTGTGGGAGTATATATAGGTTAGGCCACATAGTCTGTCACTCCAGGTTGTTTTGATAGCAGAATTAGATCATCTGCCTAATGTTTTTACGAACACCTTGCTTTATGTTTGTTATTTTTTAAGATATAACCCCTTGTATGGTAATATATGTATTACAAGTTTGTGTATTAGTTCAATACGTATGATTCAACAAACGATTAATAACAATTAACTGCCGTTTTCCTTATAATTCAGCACGATGGTTGTGTGCGATATATAATGTTGAATGATAATGAGCGGATGAACATTTATGCTAACATATCTTTCAACTATTCAGGTATTCCAATTGTGATTTCAGAATGTAACATCAAAAAACGATATATTACGGAAATTATATATTCTATTTATATATGAAACAGCTATAGAGACGTGTCTTGCAAACGTTTTCGAAACATGTTTGTGTTTTCATATATTACATCTCGTTCGCTGGATATTGAAATAAACAGTTTATATGTGATTGTTGTATACAATTAAAAAATTCTCTAAGTTGAATTTAAACATTCGATTTATTATATTTTTCTTAATAATTTAAGACGTTAATTTTTCCCTGAAAGGTTGGTGTCAATAACGGTGCATGCATATGTGCTAATTAATTTACGATATTTTGGATATACTGTGGTATAAATTTGGTTTGAGAAGAGCATTGACAGTAAGACTGCTGTTTTAAAACTTAAATGAAAGCCAATTATCGGTTTTGTTAATTTAGTTTCGTCATATTAAAATGCATTTTTAAAGAGTAGGTACTGTAATGATAACAAAAGTAGACTGGATTTATTTGCATTATAAGTCATTTTGTTTTCGTTAATAGTTTGTGTTCTTGTTTGGTGGCCTGTTGGCTTGATGTGTAAAGACATTTTGCTTTTATGGTATTTGGCCGTTTTTTGATTGCCAGATAACATGTGTAATTTGCTTATCGTTTGGTGAAAGCCAGTTTACCAGATGTGGATAAACCCAGTTGGCGCGTGTAGTTTTTTAACCAAACTTGTTAAAACGTGCGTTAACATTTACATTTTTGTTTATTTAATGTTTTTAAGATTGTACTATTCGAAGGGTATTATATATATATTGGAGAACATTAAATGTATGTTATTAAAGACCAGATTGGCTGATATGAATTAACCGGTTGGCTAGTTTTGTCCGTTGACAGTTTGTTGAAAACAGATTTTTTCAGATGCGTAAAAGCCAGTTTGCTTGCGTGTCAGTTTCACTAAAATGTCTCAAAACACATGTTGAAATTGCATTAACAAATGTTTGCAAAGTTTATTTTTTCAGTAGCTAGACAGTTCGAAGGATAAATAATGAATAGTGTAACATTAAAGTAAGAGGGCAGCTCGAAAGGTATGATTTTTTTTTGTGTAATTATGTATTAGAAAATAACTTGTTAAGATTAATAATGATGATTTTATTGATGATGATGATGTTATTAATGTTGATGATGATGCTAACGTTATGATGATGAGGAGGTATATTTTACAGTATTTTGTGAATGGATAATACTACATTTACGAACTTTGAGTGAATGAAATTATTTTAGGTTTGATGAAAACCGAATGATGTTGGTCTATACATATTATTTAGAAGAGAAAGATAGTATGGTTATGGTTTAGCACGAAACAATGAATGAATTTCTTGGTTTTGCGTTTAATTGAACAAAAACAAGTAACGGTTCAGCAACAGGGATTATTCTCAGAAGGTACATGTATTCCTATTAGAGTCACAGAAATTAAACTTTGCATCAATACCGGTTTTCTTTGAGATTTGTTGTATTGGTTAAAATTCCATAATTTGACGAGTTTTCCGGCCGACCAAGTACCTATAGCTTTGTATTTGAGTGTATTAAGCATTTTACTATTTTCAAATAAGTTAATCAAAATTAATAGGTTTTCTATTATATCAATTGAGCTCATGCTATTTCCATGGAAATTTGGGGTTTCGATCAGTAGCTTAAAGTATGTCTGTGTTGGTGAATTTAACATAAAAACAAATGTCAAGTCGGTAGTTTTAATTTTAAGAGCAGAAAATACGTATTGATTGTGAGAACATTAGTAACTTGTGTTTGGTATTTGCGCATGTTTCTTGTTGTCATTGGACCAAGTTGTTTAAGGCCAATTGGCCTGATTTGGAAAGCCAGTTGGCTTGTATGGTCAGTTGACCGTTTTTTAAAGACAGTCTATATGATGTGTGAAAGCCTGTTGGCTTGTGTTGTCAGTTTACCGAACTTTCTTAGAACGAAAGTCTCATACAATTAACAATCTTTGCCAGTTTATTGTTTGCAGTGCAGTAACTGGAAAGTTCGAATAGTATATTAAGTATTGAAGAATATAAAGGTATGGCTTATTTAGTATGTTATTATTATTACTAGGATTATGATTTTGATGTTTTTTTTTATTTTTGTTTTAATAATTTTTAATTATATAAATAATGTTTTATTATATCTGTTTTATTCTCTTGTGTATTATCTGAGTGGTCAGTTGACAGTTTGTGAAGGCCAGAGTGTGCCTGTTGTTGATTAGTTAGTTGGCTTGTGTAAGTTGACCGTACTTTCTTAGAACACATGTCCACATGGAATAAACAATATTTGCAAGTTTATTTTTGCAGTGCAGTAACTGGACTGTGTTAGTTCGAATTGTATATTAAGTATTGGATAGCATAAAGGTATGGTTTATTTAGTATGTTATTATTATTATTAAGATCATGCTTATGATGTTTTTAATTTGTTTTAATAATTATCATTAATTTTGTAAATATTGTTTTATTATATCTGTTTTATTCTCTTGTGTATTATCCGAGGGGTCAGTTGACCGTTTGTGAAGGCCAGAGTGTGCCTGTTGTTGATTAGCTAGTTGGCTTGTGTGGTCATTTGACCGTTTGTAAAGGCCAGAGTGTGCCAGATGTTGAATAGTCAGTTGGCTTGTGTGGTCATTTGACCGTTTGTGAAGGCCAGAGTGTGCCAGATGTTGATTAGCCTGTTGGCTTGTGTGGTCATTTGACCGTTGTTGAAGGCCATAGTGTGCAGATTGTGGTTGAATCATATATTTTTATTGCTTTTACAAATGTTTGTAATTATATCTTTTCAGTTAAATTATAGTTCCAGGGGTATATAACGTGATGGAGAATATTTAGGTATTCATTTTATGTATTATATTATTTATAATTTGTATTCTCGATTTGTTTTATTTGAAAGTCCTGTCAAATACAAGCACTCACTCCTATTTGTCTTTGGGTTTTTATTTGTATGATAATGATAATGATGTTGAAAGGATGACGATGATATGGATGATAATGATGACGAGTTTTTAATAGTATTTTGAGAATAGAGAAGAATAGAAAATAATAAATTTATTCAAAACAATGAGTAAATTAAATTATTCTCGGTTTGATAAATACGGTATAGTATAGTGGTATACATGTTGTTTAGAAGGGATATCATGGTAATGGTTTAGCGCGAAAATTGCACGGGTTTTGTGTTTAAGATTTAGCGCGAAAGCGCACGAGTTTTTCGTGTTTGGGTATATATGATTTGCAAATCTATTGAGTCGCCATTCGAGGGTGTATTTGACAGGCAAAAGTAATGGAAAAGGAAATCAAAGGGGTGATAACCCCGCCCGCCCGCCTTTAATGGACATATGTATATCTAAAAAATTGGTTACATTATGTTTACGTTTATAATTTTGCAATAATAAACTCAAAATTAAGTTTATTTTCATTTTGTTTTTTAGTCCATGTGAGATGGGATCTAAACAGATTTCTTCACCAAGAAAGTCGATGAGTGTATTTACATTTAAGTTTGAAGCAGCTCAGTTTTCTTGATTATTTTGTTTCATCTTTTGCTTCATATTGTGTTTTAATGTGAATTTTCAAGTTATGTGTTTTATATTTGAGAATCTCACTTCCTGGAGATAGTACTTACTGCATATTTATTGAAAACTTGGTATATTTAAATGTTTGATTTCTTACGTAATGAACGTTTAATTTTAAAAAGGTATTCTTATTTTTACGATTACTTAATTTTTTCGTTTCGGTGTCACTGGTTTAATGTTGAAGTCGGTTTAATGTAGCCTTAAAAAAATCGTCATATGCATATACATATATATTACAACGGAATACTTATGATTTATCAACATTTTTTTTCAATGTTTATGGATTTTATGGCTTGAGTGATTTGTTTGTTTCTTGTTGATGTCCGGGGTGTGTACAGGATGATTTTGATGTTTGTTTGTTATGAAGAATTTGCGCAATAAAATTTATAACGTTTATTTACATGTTTTACTAAAGAATACTTAATTTTTATAGTAAATAATAGCTGCTTATTTGTAGATTGCTCTTAAATTAGAGGTTTCGGGAGGTTATTAAGGCACCTAGACACCGGTCTTGAGCCATGGGTCTCCATACGTCCCCCTGCCATTAAAAGAATAAAGAAAGAAAAGAAAAATGGCAGTAGGGTTGCGTATCCCGCTCGCGGTTTTACCTGAATCGTTTATTTCTACCGATTATTGTATGGGGTGTACGTGAAGTCATGTTCACTTCTCTTGATTGGTGGTGGTGGATGAATCTTGCAGATGATAGCAGCTTCTTTAAACAAATTGATGTTTCACATTTGTACATTTATAATATTTAAGCAACTTAACGTGATCGATGGGCATTGGGGGCGTCCTGTGTGCACATTGGGCATCGGCGGGGATCAGTTTAGTCAAACAGTAACTCTTGATTTTATGTATATACTTGCCGACGAATTGTTATGAATAAATTTGCAATTTTTTACATGCCACACATGTGCACGTTAAGTATTCATAATTACATGCCCTACATAATTTAAATAGTATCGTTTCAGTTCTTTTGACATCTGAACAAAGATGTTACACCGTTTACAGTCGTCTCGAGACTCCTCAACTGAGCGGTGGCACATAGAACACATACGAGCGTCAGAAGAATTATTGTTTGCATTTATATGTCGAAAGTCCTGTCAAATACAAGCACTCACTCCTATATGTCTTTGGGTTATTATGTGTATGATAATGATAATGATGTTCAAAGGATGATGATGATATGGATGATAATGATGACGAGTATTTAATAGTATTTTGATAATAGAGAATCATAAATTTACTCATAACAATGAGTAACTGTTATTATCTGTGTTATCCTGATGAAGGCGTAAGCCGAAACGTTGATAAAAAGGGAAGAAAAATATGTGGATTTGTTTGATTTATCATACTATAATTAAAACTTTGGGACGATTGAACTTTATCGGTACGTGAAAAAGAATGGAAAAGCGTATAATTTTATCGTTGCTAAGCGCGCAACACCTAACACCTATATATTTCCTTAGTGTCGGGGGCTACCGCCCCCAAACCCCCGCTTTGTCGCTGGTGGTAAACAACTGCGTACCGGTAAAACTCAATCTAGCCAAAACTTTACAAACGGAGTTAAAATTAGATTTAATATATTTCTAATTTATGTTGTTTATGTATATCCTTACATAGCACTGTAGATAACCGTTTGTATCTAAATGTTTTGTTTTGACATGCATGCTAAATATGGGTCGGGAATGAAAGTTATAATGTGTTATTTTATTTTACACATAATATTCCCTCATTATCACGCGATTTTGTAAAACCAAGAGTCCAATGTAGGACCACATGCACTTCTACATTCGTTAATACTATTTAATGTCAACCGGTATTAACGCTTACACATATAACGTAGACATACTGTCTAAAATTATATTTTATAAGTCAATTTTGGCCAATAAACTATTGTTTACGATTTTCATGGTGCATGTCTGGATAAAATAAAAATGAAGTAGATTAAGGAGAATACATTTGTTGGAGCACGCAAGAACTGTGTAATTATTTAGTCGCACACAATGGAGTATGTCCATATTAGCTTAGCGCCTAATAAGCTGCTATTATTTTAAATAAATATAGCGGTTCAATTGTTTATCTAATGCACCTACCTAATTTTAATTAATTATAAGTTATATTTGGGTACGCAGCTTGCACATTCAGAATGCGAAGCTAATTTCATTTACATCGCAGTCTAAAATTACATTAAAAAATACCACGCAACGGCAATTCAAATGCAAATATTATATGTGGGCAAAAAACTTAACAATTTTATAATCATGTTGAAAGTAATTTGTTATTGCGTTTCCCTTATTAATAATGTATTTCACATTGACTTTTTTCATCCTCCTTTATGTTTTAGAAGCTGAGTTCTCGATGCCGATGTAGATTTTGTTTTAAGTTAATTATATTTTAAGACGTATCACGTTTCACGCTGCAAACGGTATATATTGGTTACATCAATTGACGTCCATCCAATATCAGACGTTTATTAATAATGAGTCTTTTGAAGTATAACATAGTAACCTGGTTACATAATTGACACTCCCTGCTTGCTTTAAAGAAAAAACATCACATTACATCAAAGCGAACGAAACTCCATTATATTAAATATTTCGCTTATCGGGATGTTGTAATCACAACCCATTTCCTCATGAGTATCTGGAATCAGCAATTAATGTTTCGAAATTGAATCGCCGTGTTTGATTAATCACCGCCTTCAGCGGAACAAACTTTCAAGCGGTCAATAGAAATAATCTTCTCATACCATAATTATTAATGTTATGCTATGTATTGTTTAAGACTTCTACAAACACACATTAAAGGCATGTGTTGTTTAATCTTGTATGATATTTAAGATAACAGTATTAGCGAACCGATTTAGATGTACATTTGCCAGACGACAAACTATAATGTCAATAACAAATACAAAATATTAACCAGAATTGTTATTTGAAGTTGTGTTTTTGCCTCAAATATTTTTGATATAAGTTCCAATCACGAGTTTATATTTTCTGCGATGAACTATAATTTAGCATCATGTTTTTCCAGCAAACGTGTATCAAAGCATGTGTATTAAAAAGATCTTATTTCGTTCTTCACAATCCAATTCAATAGAAAGTCTGTATCTGCTAGCAGGTCAACAAACGTGGATAAGCCCTATCTATTGTTTTGTTAAAAAATTAAGTGATTCAGAGAAACAAAAATGTTAGAGCCAATCGTGTTTTGCCTGATAATTTTCTTCTCAATGATAACTAACCAATACACTTTTCTCCGAATCTCTTGCTTATGTGGAGTATTGCACACACCAGTTAATACCCATTTTCATGGTAAGTATTTTATCACGCCAGAAGCATTGAATGTTATCGTCCGCAAGCTTCTTATAATGTTACATTCCGGCATTAATTTGAGAAATGCATTATACTAATACAACTTCATTACAATATATTGCATACTGATAATAACGGCGTTCCTATCAATATGTTTCTAAGTTCAAGAATATATTACGTATAAATTAGGAAATTAGGTATGCTTTTATGTATGCCTGAATGTTACAGAGAAATATTATTGTTAGAAGATTGGTGGACTACTGGAACAAACCATTAAATGTGACATTGAACTTAAAGAGATAATTCATTGTATAATGGAAACGAGTATTTAATGTCGTAAATAACATCCATGTATAGCACTACGCAAAATTATGTAGTTTAAAACATATAGTGTTGGGTACGTGGCCGTCAAATTGTCCTATTCTTTAGTTAAATTAATTGCATACATACGTTGGTTGCAGTTTTAACGCGGGCTACTTATAAGATGTCAATCGAGATATAGCACTTAATCTTAAAAACTATCGAATGCTCTACCAACGTCATCCATTCCTTTTCGGCGGTTAGTTTGTTTCTCCCTGAATGTATATATTTATTGAAACACTACAAGGCCCCCTTTTTCTGGTATATATTTTTCTATAAAGAAACAAATATTGATGAATGATAACGAAACAATTGTATATTATGCGACATTATATGTTCACCTTACCTCGACAAGAATGCAATAAGAAGTGTACTACAGTAATGTCCCGATATCGAAAGTGTGCCTAAGCATAGCGGAACATCTTGTACATCTAATTTGCACATGTTTTTCAAGTCCTGCTGAATTTGTCACACCCGCTAAAAGAGTCCAAGATACAACTTTCTATAATTAAAAAAAATGATATGTTTTGAGCGTTTATTAAAACGTCGAAAATATGAGTAGCAATAATGTATTCAATAAGACAATATTATGTTTGAAATATTATACTGTCGTTACGGTCGTTATGGCCCTTTAGGCTAATAAAGTCCAAAATAAACAGATACCCTAGCAATTATGATCAAAGGTAGACTATTTTGAACATACAAAAATATTAGTATGCCTTTAATAATATTCTTGACGAAGATATTACGAACTTTAAATCAGTCGTGATTAAAAAGATATTTTAGAAGTAGATCAGTGTAATTATGTGATAATCGTATAATTTTAATCTCATTGTAATCGTAACAAATTTACTGTGTTCTTTTTCATCTTCAAACGTGGACAAACATCACTGCTTTTTGTCCATTATCCATTCGGATAAAGAGGATTATATTCAACAACTGTAGCATACGCAATGGTACCATAATGTTTTATTTAATTGATGTTCTTGTATCAAACATACTAAGAAAACGCAGTAAAATGGTGTTGAGGTTGTTAAAAAATGGCGTAAGCCACCTTTGCTCATTTTTCAAGAGATGAAAATACATGCTTTAAAGGAATATTGAAGTTAGGTATAGCCATTTGTATTATAGCTATCAGAAAGCATGCGGTTTGTTAATTCGTTATCAATGTGGGTGAATCATCCACTATTTGCCCAGTTGCATGTTTCCAATGATTACTGTGTTATTTATTTAGTGTAAAAGAAAGATATTTCAATACGAGCCTTTCTTAACAAATGGATAAATAAAAGATACACAGTTTTAGCAATTACAGTTTTATTTCGTCTATCGTTAACAAGGATTGCTTCTTATGACCATTTGTATTCAGTCTGATTGAATAGCATATCAAGTTTTTGTGTAGGCGATTCGTAATAAACGGCTATTGAAATCAAATCAAAAACATGTTTGTGTCAAAATGACGTGTACGGTTTGCGAAGATCTTTGCCCATGTTTGAACAAAAAATATGTTTAAATCATTGCCTGTTTATATGTCTGTATTAAATTTTAAACGTTTTATTTTCACCAAATAAGGAAGCTGCGTTTACATGTTCGCGCTTAATTGTTCAATTAACACAACGAATTTGCTTTTGTCACCGTAAATACAGAATATAAGAAATAATAAGTCACCTAGCAGTCCCGCTTTCACGCACGTGTTGTTTTTATTGACATGACACGTTTCAATTTAACATGCAGTTAGGTGAAACATTTGTTTTGTTTAATAAATGTATCATTACTATAATTTTATACTTCCTATTTCTTTGCTATGTCGTGTGGTTATCCTTTAAAATACTATCGCGCATCTAACAGGTTTTAATACGAATATTATATAAAATGCAGTGAAATACACACACTTTTAGAAATAATTATAACAATGTTGCTGTTGTTAATTTCATTACACACGAACATGAAATGTCAGTTAAATCAAATGGCTATTTTTTATACACGTCCGTGTGATAAAGCTATTCGTGTCAATAATTAGTATATGTGTAAACGTTCATGAAGTCGTCGTTTGTAAGTAAATGTGGAACACGCTCTTGCCTTTGTTGAAATAATGTGGCTTTATTATATATATTAAACATGCCAGTGATCATGTATAGAGACCCATTTCAGTTTAACATTTATTGAAAACAACGTAATCATAATGAGCTGTAAGTACACTCCTGGTTGCTGCATTTTTATTTTATTGAAGATCTTTAGTTGGTTATAACTGAAAATTGTAATTTACTCTTAAAAATAAGATTTTAAAACGAACAGTCAAAATTATGATATATGTATCGATCCATGTGTTTTAATCTCTTTTGAAAGACACAACTTTAATCATTAATAAAACTTTTATTTCAACCGGTAATTCTTTTCCACTTTATTCTTAAAATTGTTTTTGAACGGCACCATTAATATTGGTAACAGTATTTCACTTACGACTACGACTTTTGTTAATGGCTATCTTAACATCAATTTGCATACACGTGTTCAGTATTTCCTTCTTTACGTCACAGAGAATATCTATATCAGATTAGACATTAATTGCAAATCTTACTTAAAACAAGCATATGATCAGGATAAGGATACTATTCGAAGAATTAAATATTTCTCGGTTCCTTCTTGAATGCAGCGAGTTTGTAAAATTGTAATAAACGCAAGACAGAAGCGAAAGCACTCATACAACGATTATGCAAACTACATCGTGATTTAAAACTGATAAAAAAATTATTATTTACCTTTTTTTTTATTTTTCGTAACGCATTTTAAGTAAATACATCCCCACTTGTGTGCTTGTATAAATATGCAAATGGATATAGTTTACAGTTTATTTTGAAGTTATTGCACATTTATAAAAGTATACTCATAAATACATTAAACCTAGATTTATTTGTTTACAGTCCCAAAATTATATGATTATGTCGATTCATCAATCTTTCGAATACATAATGTTAATTCCGAGCACCGGAAATTCGCTGACGGTGATGTTTATAGCATAAAGGAATTACTAACGAACAAACACGTTCTGTCACGTACACACTTGCTGTGTTGTTCTTGGTTTAAATGACAATGTATATATAGCGCGTACGCATACCAAAGTGCGGGCTTTCTGATAGAGCATACGTAGTGTTGCATGACAGAACAGAACTGTAATGTGTTGGAACTCGCAAACGTGATTGCAAAATATCTTAATAATGTCCGCGGTTTAACATGTAAAGTCAAGAACATTTTTTTGCAATCATCTAACTAAACTTTTCAAAAACATTCAGTTACGGGGCTCAGGAGCGATTCAACACAATTTCTTCGATGTGTTTGTGTATACACAATTTCAGTAAGTTTAAAATGATCATGAATTTGCCGTGGTGATGTGTTCATGGTTAATTAAATGTACACAAACATCGTCGCTAATGGAAATTTAAATTAATCCGGATATGGGAGATTTTGTGAAACTCTTTTAACACGCAATGTCAATTTATATAATTACAAAATGAGTTTAAATGTTCTTCAGAAAAAAATATGTTAATTTAGACTGCATAACGAACCTGTTATCGAACTTAATGAATTTGTTAATATTGTCGTAGAATATGCTTATTTAGTAACAATGATTATTTAGTATTCGTGTAATTGAAAACAAGGTTTGTTTGTAAGGTCATGTCTATCAATACCCATAGTTTACTTTATTAAAATGCATTTTCAGACTGAATTATTGGTAACGAATCCGTCTCCGGAATACCAAACTGTAGCTGTATGTCTTGTATTTATGTTTATCTTTGGTTACGCATTGACTAGGGTATTGTTCAGAAACTGAATTTCAAAATTATTTTATCGTTTTCGAACGCGGTTTGCTGCAAATAATGCTCCTGAAAAGAATAACGTAATTGAATGGATACCTGTCCGGTTTGAATTTTGAGTTTTATTCAAGTCAAGTATTTTTCGACATCAATGCGTCTGGTAAAATATCTTCCATTTACTAACACATTATTAAATTTCCGCTTTGTCTTTGCTGGAAACGGTTTTGATAAACAAACACATATTTTGAGGAAGTACTGAATTAATTGCCTCTGTCGATTCAGGTTTTCGAAAAGAATGGCTTAACAGTTGTATAAAACCTATTTTTAAATCCTTTTATGGTAAGATATATTCTAATCGTTGACAATGATAAAATAATCAAACGCAGAACGCTTACAAATATTCAAAACATTACGAAAGTAAAAAAAAAATCCAAATTTATTTCCGTTTGTGTGAAATGAGGGATGATTGTTTTGTGTACAAAGTGTATCTGTAACAGAGAGAAAAGATGAAACACGAAGTAATTTATAAATGACAAGAGACCGGTTGCAAAAAGCTATATGGTAAGTGAAAACATGGTGTTTCTGATCGTCATTTATTTTTTAGAGCACCATTTGCATGTCAATCGGTCCCATATTAGTTGTATACGTTGAGGAATGCGTTCGGATGCAATACGTTCCGAATTTTCCTAATATAATAAATGTTGTCTATTCGTTTATATCAACCGACGCAAATGTGAACAACAACATGCGTGTGTAGTTGAAAAGGTGATCTAATTTATAATGTATCGTTGAAAACAATTGTTAACGGACAATGTTACATGATATGTCGGTGTTATGGTTTTGTTTTCACAAACAAAATGCCAACTTGTCATTACATCTAAAAATTAGCTTGATATGTTAATAACTTAGCTATAATATAAAGAGGATGCGTGCATTTACTCTAAAAGTTTTCCATTTCATCTGAGTAATATGACGTGTATGCGATATATTAAGATCTAAAACACTAAGAATTTAACGGCATGTATTTGTTTGTCATTGAAATTCACTGTTTGATATTCCTTTTAAGAATGCATAAATATTAATCGGAATCAACAATACAAGCATCCTTAATAGTATATAAACAATATATATTAATTATACCAAACTTAATTACATTGTGGACACAAATAAATACAAAAACAGCAAAAACTTTTTTAAATTAAAATATTACATAAAAAAAGATCTGAAAGTGCCAATAAGTTACCGTTAAACGTCGTATTATATATTAGGTGCGCTACAAATGATGGTGCATACATATTATACTCGTTTATTTATTTTTACCAGGAACTTAATGATATTATACACATAAAGCATTGTTCTGACCACTCGTTTTAGAATCGGCTATCCAATTAAAAAATCACATATTGTATGTCAGCCCTTTATTATCTGTAAAGAAATCTAAAATTTACATTTTTTTCTGAACACTTTTTAAGATTGTTATATTATTTCCAGAAAACGGTATGCGCCGGTTTAACATTGTTATTTCAGATAAACCGACAAAATGTCAATGGTTGAATTTTCAAGAAATCTTTTAAATAAATGTTTGCGTCCGTTTTCTTAAAAGCACAAACACGATATTTCTTATGTCTGATTTTTGCATTATACCAAAGGCTTTATAATGGATTGGCATGCATATTGGAACATTTCACTTGGAAATCTTTGAAATTACAAAACGTGATCTTTCAATAAGATGAGTGATTGATGTCAACGCAGAACGAATGATGACACTGATTTAAATACGAAGGAATAAATATGGAGAAATTTTGAATACAGGAAATTTAATGTATATGGTGTATCACGCTCTGATGCATATTTAACAAGCAAATTCGTTGAATTGATATCCCCCGCCAATATGCTTCTGGACACAAAAGTGTTATATTTGACCCTCAAAAAGCATTTGTTTTAAGATACAAAGGGCCATAATTCCGTTAATAACAGATACTGTACAATGCCATTTGGCGTGCATCATTCTTTTATCCATAGATATACTCATAACAAGTTTCAATGAAATCCGCCAAAGCACTTCCAAGATATGGCTCCGGACGGACGGAAAAACGGACGGATGGAAAGACGGAAAGACGGATGGACGGAAGGACAACGCCAAAACAATATCTTTCCTCCTATGGCGGGGGATAAGAATGTGCATACAAAAGAATATATGTAGTTTAATTGCGAGTTGTTGAAAGTGCATAGTTTTGCTTAGTTCCACGAACACCGGTTTAAGAATATATAATAATACAAATATAATATTTTGTTTGATAAAACGCAGTCTGAAAAATAAAAACAACTAGCTATGTATGTTGGCCTAGGAACTCAATTTGTAATTATAAAAACAAAATTCCTTATGTAAAACACTACAAAATGTTCTGGTCAAAATAATGTAAATATGATACATTGTGGTAAACTGTTGAGTTTTGTTTTCCCTTACTACAATGTGTGCATTGCTTCTAACTTCAGGAATTAATAGAATTATGTTTACAAACACTGGGTCAATGGTTATGTTTGAAAGAAAAATGCCTTTTTTGAAAAGGATATCAAACGAAATATGTTCGAAAAACACAGCGACTAGCAATATCTATCAAATGTGTACGCATGAATTATTCTCGAAATGTATCAACATTAGAACACCGCTGCATAATCATTACTTTTATTCTTTTGTTTGTGGTCTAACATCGCCCATCTTTTGTTTTGACTAATATCCAAAGAAGTTATCAAATACAAAGTATGCAAGGTTAGTTAATTTTGATGGAAAAAGGAGATCGATTACAAAATACTTCAAAGTATGAATTTTCTAAAAAGGACACTACACAAGAGCTATTCGGTCTACAATATATGCATATTTTGTCAGTTATAAATTTATGATTATTTAGGAAGTGTTTTTTGTATCATTTTAAGTAACTGTTGCCATACATTTGTCCATTTACATAACTTGTCGGCACAATGTTTACTGTTAATGATGTGTTTACACACTTTCTTTAACATACATCATGGACTGAACGGATGAACAGACGAATATTGAGATACTCTGGCTGACGGACAAGACACATCTTTTGGTGAAAACTAACTGCCTACGCAAAGTCACAATCGACGAATCAATTTAGAGTTGCTCCCTAACGAAATACAAGGCCCATGAATAATCAATCATTATTTGTTTTATTATGTTCTTGTTCGTGAACAATGTTATAAAATCTCATTTTTAATGTAACATTAAACTCATTTTATGATGTGAAGACATACACGTCATTATTTAACGAAATACTATTTAGTTCACTGCGTCGACGTTTCGGATGTTCCTGTTTTTCAAATGGCAATTATAAGGCACGAACAGCGTTTGATCCGAACAGTAAAATAACAACAGTGTTACCATTTCATTTGTTTCCTGTTGAATCTTATAAAATATGTTTTTAAAAAGTACCAATGTCAGGTATTTATGTCACTGACAATGGCTAGAATTAAATGAGAGAGATTTAGAGAGTCTTATGATAAATTATGTTTTTTAATCACGCACTAGTTGTATTGTATGGGTTTGGGCCGAGGAATAAGCTCTAAAACACCGGATTAAGAGTCTGTTCTAGAATTTAACCAAGGTAGTTGTGTCGTCTTCTATCAAAACAATTATAGCAACTTCGTACATTGCGATCCATTATTATACCATTGTACCTTTATTCATGTATATTACACATTTCTCATCGGAGGAATATGTTTAGCATTTTCTCAAATGGTTGTTAATACTGTATATTGCCATATTCTTTCTTGGTAGGCCATTAATATTAAGAGTAAAATGGCAACAAACATTTATTTGCGCAAAAATGAGTTGTTTCGGCTTCTACAACAGTGTGGTGCATCAGTTGTCAAAGGCAACACACGTTTTTGTTGTTGTTTTTTCTTAAAGGTTGTTTGAATAAATCTTAATAGTTTTCACGCTAATTTTAATCTGTGAACACTTGATGCTTGGAACATAATATGTCTATCAAATATATTTTATGCAAATAGATGTTGTTCTTCGAAGTACACATTTATGTTTACCTAGAAGGCTATATAAAATTTGGACCCAAATTGTACGCCATAGTGGGGAACATGACCCATTCAGCCAATCGCACATTCTCGGCCCTTTCCGTCAAACATCGGATAAGTACCTCGGATGCAATAGTATGAATACAGGTTTCGGAAGCGGTATTGCGGTCCTACCTACGCGCGTCAAAATTGAAGCGAAATATGTAAACAAAGCGGTGGCCTTTCAGGAATGTTTGAATTAGCGAAGATAACCGTGTATTGATGTAAGTTTATTGAAGAAATAAACAGAACATATATAAAATAAGCAATGCAGATATTTTTCTCAGTCACATAAGTGTTGATAGTTTGATGATAATGAATATCACAAAATGAAAGTAAAAGTAGAACTGTCAAAAATGACAACATGTCAATGTGTTGGTTTTGCTGGCTCGAGAGGGCGATTACACTTAATCACATTTTTACCATAGGCTTTGTCAATGACCTTTATAGTATGGGTTGATTTGTTATTATTTAATGCTATCGTGTAACTGCATGATTGTGTATATGTTTACAATACACAAGGCATAAATAAATATACTGATTGAGCTTATAATAATCTAATAACTATTGCCGGATCAATTAAAGATTTAATACAAAATGCGTGTACTGGTCTCATGACGACTTGAGATATTTATGCACATAAAGTATCAAGATATGGGTTGATCCAGAAATAAAAAAGTACTTTTGATCTGTGTTGTGGAGGCTTTTTTTACATGACTGTACAATCTCCATGCGAAAATAATGTCATTTTGTATTTCATTCAACGATTGCATATAATGAACTTTTCTGTATATAACTTACAAGTTTAATAGGTGTTAGGTGATCAACAGGAGATGACAATGGTGCCAGAGAAAAAGGATATATATTTGAGATCTGGTCAGGGCTCCATATAAAAGTGGTTAAATGGTATATATATTTATGTCTGACCAGTGCTCAAGAGAAAACGGGAATACATTTCAGATAAGTTTACCATTTAAAAATGTTTAAATACCCCTTAATTTATCTAACATGAAAACTTGTACTATGCCTTTTTAACACTTAATTTAATGTACACATTTAACGACCAATTTGTACAGATACTACTTACCATATATTTGACTGTATTGAATGTAGGAACTAGGTAAAATATCCATTAGAAAACAGATCAGAGTGTGAAATATTCATTGCCTGAAGCTCTGACCCTGGAGCTTTGTTTATATGTCTTTAAACAAACTGATTAAAGAAAAAAAACAATTCATTAAAACAACAGAGGGAAAATCATCCCCTCTAAACAACATCATACATAATTATGTATAATATTTTTGGATCTGGATCTGGATCGGTACACAGCAGGACCTTTCGGTTTGCTCGCTTCGGGAGAGAGATGGGAGTGACTTACCTTTAGGATTTAATTTGATTCACTGAAATTCGTCATTGAAGTTACAGTATGATATCATTTTTATATACATGTACATGATTGTATCAAGCAACCTATATTAAATAATTATCAGTATAAATTACTGTTATGATTTCAGTATCATTTAAAAGATTGTAGTCAAGTTTATCATTCATATACATTCATTTTGTAAATATTATCAATATAAGTATACTAGATGCAAACATATTTGAAATAATACAGTTTGATATACTGTATATAATGTAACTACATATCAAAGCAGTCCATCAAACTATTGCAACCGAGTCACCTGGTTTGCCAATGCACCAGCAGAAAAGTCAAATGCCTTCTGCATTTTACTATTTATATTATCTCCATTAGTTACAGATACATGATTACATGTTTGTGTGTTTGAAAAAAAAAGTGTAATCTTTAATGTCATCATCTGACCATGCCATGTCCTAGATTTCAAAATCAAAGCCCTGGTCTAACACATTGGTAACATTAAAGTTAAACTGTTACCAGGCTTCTGAAATTAGTTTTTATTGTACTATGTACGGAAATCTAAATCAGGCACTGATTTTTCTTGTTTTAAGACAGTCATAGATCTGTTATGGCCTCTCGGTAATGACCCATTTTTGCTTACTTGTTACACCCTTAAAACGTTCCACACTTCTATAATAACAAAATCTGGATTAAGGTGATCTTCAATGGTACATTTACACTTTAGCTCTGTCACAAGAGTGCTGGTATAGTCAAGTCATATGTTTAAATCTAGGCCATGTCAAACTCAAAATGTCAAAGACAAATGAAGGATGCGTTCATTAATTATTGTCCCATTGTTTACTACTGCTCTGGATTTTTATATAATATAACTGATGGCCATCATGTGAGAGAAAATTTCACAATAACCTTAGTATATCAGGTAAAAAAGCCTTTCAGATAATAAGGTTGACTAGTTTTCAATGTCACTTTCGGGGATTAAACCCGCAGCCCAACCTTCTGCAATCAAAGTCGACACTATACCACTAGGCTTTTAGGAAGATTCTGAAAATGTTCGATCCCTCGACAGCAACCAAACATTAAGTAAAATATTGCCGACTCGGTTTTATTGAGTCGGTTCATGAGAGATAATGGAAGGTGCAACATCTCTCACGCCCCCTAGCCGCGCCTTAAGCGGTATTCAATTCTCAACACGAAAATGCTGGAGTCATTGTTCCCGAGAGACCAGAAAAAACAACACTTGATTAATGTTCGAAATAAAATCATTTGATTAATGAAAATTCTATTATTTGAGCCATGTCACAGAAAAAGCGCAGTATAATCAGTATCCAATTAAACTGTTGGTTATTGTCAGAAACCCGCTCTTAAGCAAACAGTTTTCAAGCGACCGCAGGCTGATCTAAATCCAAACAGGCCCAATCGCCTTAATGTCTCTTTTGCTGTGACACAGTTCATTTAACTTTAAAATTATACCAAGTACTAAAATAGAAAGAAGAAAAATACAAACCAGTAAAGAGTTTATAATCAATGTTGAAGTTCAGTACAGCTTGGTGATCTGCTAATTCCATATGATATGTTGATATCGGGTATCATAGTCATTCAATAAGTCACAAAATGCTCGAATACAATGACTGAAGCAAAATGTGACTTAAACTGATAACTAAAAATACCAGTATGCCAGTTTTGCCGTGTCAAGCTGTCAATATCCAGAAAGTCTTTCATTCACATCGAATATATCCTTTGAATTTCATCCATTGTTGTCAGTAGCGGAGATTTAGTGAATAAATAACTCATACATCCTAAATGACAGTTTATAAATAGCCAAACAAGCCGATTTATGCTGTAAGAAAGTTTTGACACGAGTGTCAACATTCTCTCAAAGGCCGGCCATTGTTGTTAAAATTTAGACCAAGCTGCATTTACCTTCATCAATGATAATCAGCAAGGTATGCCTATTGAGAAAATTTAGCTTACTCAATCGGACTGGCTCGGACTTTTACATAGGTCGCCATTGTGAAGAATTGTTTCATGAAGCAGCATCGTCAAAAACCATTACACCACATCAAAGCGAAACGAAACTCCATTTTATTTAATATTTCGCTTATCGGGATGTTTTTATCACAACCCATTTCCTCATGTGTATCTGGAAACAGCAATTAATGTTTCCAAATGGAATCGCCCTGTTTGATTAATCACCGCCATCAGCGGAACAAACGTCCAAACGCTCAATATAAAGCGTCTGCTCATACTATATTTAATAAACGTTCGTGATATGTATTGTTTAAGACTTGTACAACCACACATGAAAATCATATGTTCTATAATCATATTATTTCATAGAAAAAATAATTAATAAATGCATTCCGGCATTAATTTGAGAAATGCATTATATTAATAAAACTTCATTACAATATGTTGCAATCTGATGATAACGGCGTTCGGATTAATATTTTTCGAAGTTCAATAATACATAACGTGCAAGGAAATTAGGTATGTTTGTATGTATGCCTGAATGTTACAGAGTAATATCAGTTTTAGAAGAATGGTGGATTGCTGGAACAAACTATTAAATGCGATATTAACATTAAGATAATATTCATTGCATAAGGGAAACGAATATTTAATGTCGTAAATAACATCCATGTATAGCACTACGCAATATTAAGTAGTTTACAACACAAAGTGTTGGGTACGTGGCCGTCAAAGTGTCCTATTCTTTAGTTTAATTAAGTGCATACATACGTTGGTTGCAGTTTTAATGCGGGATACTTATAAGATGCCAATCGTGATATAGTACTTATTCTTCAAAACTAACGAACGCTCTACCAAAGTAATCCATTCCTTTTCGGTGGTTAGTTTTTCTCCCTGAATATATACATTTATTAAAACACTACAAGGCCCCCCCCCCTTTTCTGGTTTATATTTATCTATAAAGAAACACATATTGATGAATGATAACGAAACAATTGTATATTATGCCACCTTATATTTTCACCTTACCTCGACAAGAAAGCAATAAGAAGTGTACTACAGTATTGTCCCGATATCGGTAGTGTGCCTAGGCATAGCGGAACATCTTGTACATCTAATTTGCACAGCTTGTACTAGTTCTCCTGACTTTGTCGCACCCGCTAAAAGAGTCCAAGATAAAAAGAGGATATGTATTGAGCGTTTATGAAATCGTCAAATTTATATAAGTAGCAATAATGTATTCAATAAGACGATATGATGTTTGAAATATTATACTGTACTTACGGTCGTTATGACCCTGTAGGCGTATTAAGTGCACAATAAACAGACACCCTAGCAACTATAATCATAGGTAGAATGGTGTAAACCACTTTTGCTCATTTTTCAAGAGATGAAAATACATGCTTTAAAGGAATATTGAAGTTAGGTATAGCCATTTGAATTATAGATATCAAAATGCATGTGGTTTGTTAATTCGTTATCAATGTGGGTGAATCATGCACTATTTGCGCATTTGCATGTTAAATAATTCAAACGATAACTGTATTATTAATTTAGTGCGAAAGACAATATATTTCCAATACGATCCTTTCTCAACACATGGATGGCTAAACGATATGCAGTTTTAGCAATTACAGTTTTATTTCGTCTATCGTTATCAAGGATTGCTTCTCATCACCATTTGTATTCAGTCTGATTAAATAGCATATCAAGTATTTGTGCTGGCAATTTGTAATGAAACGGCTATTGAAATCAAATTAAAAACATGTTTGTGTCAAAATGACGTGTGCGGTTTTCGAAGACCTTTGCCCATGTTTGACAAAATTATTGCCTGTTTATCTGACTGTATTAATTGTTAAACTTTTTTTTCACCAAATAAGGAAGCTGCGTTAACATGTTTGCGCTTTATTGTTAAATTAACACAAAGAATTTGCTTTTGTTACCGAAAATACAGAATATAAGAAATAATAAGTCACCTAGGATTTCCTTTTTCACGCACGTATTGTTTTTTATTGACATGTCACGTTTCAATTAAATATGCAGTTAGGTTACCCATTTGTTTTGTTCAATAAATGTATCATTACTATACTTTTATACTTCCTATTTATTTGCTAGGTCGTGTTTTCATCCTTTAAAATACCATCGCGCATCTAACACGTTTTGAATACGAATATATTACAAGAGCTGTCAGAAGACAGCGCGCTCGACTAATCGAGTGCGTGACAGTATAACGTAAGCCATCATGGGGAAATTGTTTATATTCAATAAGGTCAAGGAAATAAAGTCATATTCTAAGAGGAGGAGGACCATAATTAAAACATATTGATCGCTTATGTTTTGAAGAAGTTTTACTTTATAGACGATTCTGAGTTCAGATATATTTTCCATAATCTATTGAACATTTGTAAAGACATAAAAAAACTAATACGATTTTATTTCGAGTTTGATAGCAATAGCTTGCGTGGGATGGTTGGACGGTCCTTCAAAAATAAAATAAATAAATATTTGAATTTTTTTTAACAATGTTTCAAACAAAATATTTTTTTCTTTTTGGGTGGGGTCAGGTTGAGTGGGGGTATAATGTAGGGATGTGGTCATATTTTTGTTGGGGGGGATTCTGGGCTGGGGCATGGTTTGGGTGGAGTCCATTATGGTATGTCAGGTAAGTGTTGTTTTGTCAAAGAATGAATACAATATGATCCTGAATAAAGAAGTTATGGTAATTTAAGCAAAATTTATTAATTTGACCTTAAGATTAAGGGTCATTCAAATGTCAAGGTCAAATTCAACTTGCCAGGTACAGTACCATTATGATCGTAAGAAAGTATTTGAAGTTTGAAAGCAATAGCCTTGATAATTTAGAAGTAAAGTGCATCTAAACACAACATTTAACAAAACATTCAAAGTTACTTGGTCAGAAAAGGGCCATAATTCCGTCAAAATGCCTATTAGAGTTATGCAGCTTGTCCAGTACAGTCCCCTTATGATAGTTAACGAGTGTTCCAAGTCTGAACGCAATAGCTATGATACTTTAGGAATAAAATGGACCAAAACACAAAACTTTTCCAAATATTCAATTTTCTATGTATATAAGGGGCCATAATTCGATAAAAATGTCAGGCAGAATTACATAACTTTGCCTGCACATTCCCCTAATGTCAGTTAGAAAGTATTGCAAGTATGAAAGCAATAGCTTTGATACTTCATGAATAAAGTGGACCTAAACCCAAAACTTAACCAAATTTTCAATTTTCTAAGTATAAAAAGGGAACATAATTCTTACAAAATGCTTGATACAGTTGTCTACTCTTGTTTATAGATTGGGGTCATGCTGGTAAAGAAGTATGCGAAATATGAAAGCAATATGTCAAGGGGCATAAAAAATATTTGAGGTGGTATGCAAACTTTAACATAGATTAATCAATAATATGCATATTCAAAGTGGAAAAAGGGCCATAATTCTAACCAAATTCTTGTTACAGTTGTCTGATCTTGTTATAGATTGGGGTCATGTTGGTAAAGATGTATTCAAAATATGAAAGCAATATGTCAAGGGACATAGGAAATATTTGCGGTGGTACGCAAACTTTAACATTCAAACGATCACGGGTACGCTCACGCCGACGCCGGGGTGAGTAGGATAGCTCCACTATATATATTTCATATAGAATAGTCGAGTTGATAAAATGCAGGGAAACACTCACACTTTTAGAAATAATTAAAGCAGTGTTGCTGTTGTTAATTTTATTACACACGTACATGAAATTTCAGTGGTTGAAACGTAAACATGTACATGTATATGTACATAATTATCTGTGTTAATCATAAACCAGATAAGAGGCCGCAACTTTAAATGAATTTAACACAGCTTAAATCAAATGGCTATTTTTCTATACACGTACGTGTGATGAAGCTATTCGTTTCAATAATTATGAAGTCGTCGTGTGTTAGTAAATGTGGAATACAACAGTTGCCTTTGTTGAAAAAATGTGGCGTTATTGTATATTTGAAACATACCAGTGATCATGTATAGAGACCCATTTCAGTTTAACTTTTATTTAAACAACGTAACCATTATGAGCTGTAAGTACATTCGTGGTGGCTGCATTTATATTTTATTGAAGATCTTAAGTTGGTTATAACTGAAAAGTGTAATATAATCTTAAGAATAAGAATTTAAAATGAACAGTCAAAATGAGTTTATATGTATCAAAACATTTGTTTAAATCTCTATTGAAAGGCACAACTTTAATGACTAATAAAATTCTCCTTTCAACCAGTAATTCTTGTCCACTTCATTCTTAAAGTTGTTTTTTAACGGCACCATTAAGATTGGTAACAGTATTTTACGTACGACTACGACTTTTGTTAATGGCTATCTTAATATCAATTTGCACACAAGTGTTCAGTATTTCCTTCTTAACGTCACAGAGAATATCTGTGTAAGATTAGACCTTAATTGCAATTTTTACTTAAAAGCAAGCATATGGTCAGGATAAGAATACTTTTCGAAGAATTCAATAATTCTCGGTTCCTTCTTGAATGCAGCGAATTTATAAAATTATAATAAACGCAAGACAGAAGCAAACGTACTTATGCAACGATCATGCAAACCACGTCGTGATTTAAACTGATAACTAATTTATTATTTACCTTTTTTCAATTTTCGTAACGCATTTTAAGTAAACACATACCCGCTTGTGTGCTTGTATAAATATTCAAATGGATATAATTTACTTTATTTATTTTGAGGTCATTGCACATTTATAAAAGTATACTCATAAATACATTAAATCTAGACTGATTTACTCACGCTCGCAAAAATATGTCGATTAATCAAATTTTAGAATACATAAGGTCCAATCCGAGCAATGAAAATTCGCTGACGGTAATGTTTATAGCATAAAGGAATTACTAACGAACGAACACGTTCTAACACGTGCAATCTTGTTGTGTTGTTCTTGGTTGAAATGACAATGTATTTATAGAGCGTACGCCTATCAAAGTGCGGGTTTTCTGATAGAGCATACGTAGTGTTGCATGACAGAATTGTAATGTGTTGGAACTCGCAAACGCGATTGCAAAATATATTATAATGTCCGCGGTTTAACATTTAAAGTCAAGAACATTTTTTGCAAACATATTACTAAACTTTTCAAAAAATTGAGTAACGGGGTTCAGGAGGGAATCGACACACTTTCTTCAATGTGTTTGTTTACGCACAATTTCAGTTAGTTTAAAATGATCATGCGTTTGACGTGGTGATGTGTTCATGGTTAATTAAATGTACACAAACATCGTCGCTAATGGAAATTTAAATTAATCCGGATATGGGAGATTTCGTGAAAATCTTTTAACACGCAACGTCAATTACTATAATTACAAAATGAGTGTTAATGTTCTTCAGAAAATAATATGTTTCTTTATATTGCATAACGAACCGGTTAACGAACTGTATTAAGTTGTTAAGTTTGTCGTAGAATATGCTTATTTAGTAACGATGATTATATAGTATTAGTGCAATCGAAAACAAGGTTTGTTTGTAAGATCATGTATATCAATACCCATAGTTTACTTTATAAAAATGCATTTTCAGACTGAATTATCGGTAACGAATCCGTCTCCGGAATACCAAACTGTAGTTGTATGTCTTGTATTTATGTTTATCTTTGGTTACGCATTGACTATGGTATAGTTCAGAAACTGAATTTCAAAATTATTTTATGTTTAAATCATTTTATGGTAAGATGTATCCTAATCGTTGCGAATGATAAAAAAAACACAGAACCAAGGTGCCTGTACCACGTGACTTTTTCGGCTATGTGTGGGATAATCGGATGTCAACAAACCATCGCTTCTGGTACGTTTCTGGTACGTTTCTGATAATTTCTTCATTAATTCAAAACCATTTTCAAAAAAACAAAGACGATTGTCAAAATACACAACTGTGTTAAGTTTGCGCAAAATTAATTAAGTATTTTTTCCAAAAAGTGCAACCGCGTGTTTGAAAACACACAAAGTGAAATGCTATGTGTGGTATATTTGTTATTCAATCAACAAAAACGTTCATTATAATATTGTTGAAGGTTTAAAAAATAGGGCGGACATTGTTATTCTTCATAGAGAAGCTACATATATTGTATGTTTGCGCATATATATCTGATTCGGAGTCTGTGTATAAAAATGCAATAATGCTATGTGTGGGACACATTTTTGAAATGCTATGTGTGGTATGCAAGAATATTTCCGTCAGTTCTGCATTATATCTGAACACAGCTTTTTAAGAATCTAAAACATATACTTCAGTCTGTACTGAAAATATATCAAATTAAACAAATATTACATGATGGAATACTGAAGTAAGTGTGTAATGTTTAATCAATTTATGTTTAATTTAACATCAATTTTAAATAAAATAAACTGTGAAATTGTTATCCAACCAATGGTCTTTTTTCTTAAACACGTTATGTTGAACTATAATATTTTCTTTTTTTTGACTTATTGTCTTTAAATAAATATCATGATTAATATTTCTGCTTTATTATTAAATTCGGTCTTTTTTTTAAATGAATGACAAAGAAAGTAAAAGCACTTGTTTTAAAATGGGTTTTACTTCTGTTATTTTTCAGACTTGACAAGGATTAGTCTAAGGATTTGTAACGCTTTAAGGCGCGAAGCTGTGTTAGAATTAGCTGAACACCATCAAACCACACGGAAGGTGTTATGCGGCAAGTTAATTATTAAAGCCACAGTGACAGAGACGGACCCAGCTTCATTCTGTGATGTTTACGGAAAGCTATTTCAACTAACTATGCAAAGATACCATTTAATATGTATTTTGGCATAATCATAACAAAGTGTATGTATTGATATTTGTTTATATTTATGTGGTTTTTATCTATGTTTTTAATGAAAATGATTAGATGAATATAAAATCTGATTATATATGTTAATAAAACAATTGTTTCATAACAAACAACAATATAAATCCAATGATGATTGTTTGTGGTCTATTAAGTTCATTTAGTTTCCAATATCATCTCCATATGAATATCTTAAGTATATCAAAATAAACACTTCATTAATAATAACATTGCATTATAACCAGCTTGCACATGTTACAATAGAAATTAAAGCACCAAGTACATAAACAAGTACACAGTATTCGCAAAGTAACAAATCTTGCTATACAAACAACAAATGATCTAATTAACACGTAACGAATGATCATCGCAAAAAAGTCTTGGCTTTGGGGGTTTATTATACCAAACACATATTTAATTGTATTAATACTTCATGAACTCAATTTCAAATAAAATTAGAATAACTGAAAATAGTGTAAGATGTTTAATGAAAATACTCATTCGACCCGGTCATGAAAGGGGCTGCAAGATCTTGTTACCACCGCACCAAGTAATACACAATACATGTTGTTCAATTTGTTGAATTGTCAAATGTGTTTTTAATGTATTCTACGCTCAGAGTTTTATTATTTGATTGTTTTCTTTCACTGCAATACTAGCACCATCTGGTAACAAAACAAACAGCCGTTTGAACTTTTCAACATTAACTATATATGACAACTTTTCATTGATCAAGATATCAGTACGTCTCTTGAATGTGCTTCTAAAGATACTTTAATCTCCCTGAAAAGAACAAAGTACACATGAAATAAACTGTTAAACTTAAAAAAAAATGTCATGCGTGATATATAAGATAGCACAATAGGATTTAGATACGAATACATGATTTTACAGAAAAATAGGTTTTTGATCCTTTTGTCTATTTGTTTAAATAATGCTGTATTATCTCTTTATGCTTATTTAATAACTCTCGTTACGGTCTAATATGTTTACACATTCCTGATAAAAGCAAACAACCATTAGTTCAATAACACTTTTGTAATTTTGTTACAACTATATTCACATGACACCTTGCACAAACAATACTTACGATTTTGTGTATTAAACAAGTGCCTTAGTTGGAAGTAACAATTTTCTGAAATTTAACATTTTTTAACAATCAATTTTATAGAAACTCACAAGAAAAGGTTTGCCGCAAGAGAAATATTTTCCTTCCCGTGCGTGGGTGGCTTTGTGTTTGGAGATTTCCTACTGTGTTTTGACCTCTCTACCACACTGTCCCCAAACAAATGGCATTCTACAAGTAAAAATATGAATATAAATTATCAACAATCATGATAATTTTGAGTAACATGAACGTCGTGATTATCATATTTTAAGCACGCAAAACAGTACAAACAATGTTTTATTGACCAACTTTTGTTATTTAGACAAACTTAAAATATTATTGATGTTTATGTCAATCTTTCGATTCTATAGTTTAGTTTGTATACCACACATAGCATTTCAAAAACGTGTCCCACACATAGCATTATTTCATTTTTAAGCACACACTCCGAATCAGAAGTATATGTGCAAACATTCAATTTATGTAGCTTCTCTATGAAGAATTACAATGTCCGCCCTATTTTGTTAAACCTTCAACAATATTATAATGAACGTTTTTGTTGATGGAATAAAATATATACTACACATAGCATTTCAATTCGTGTCTTTTCAAACGCGCGGTTGCACTTTTTGGAAAAAATACTAAATTAATTTTGCGCTAACTAAACACAGTTGTGTATTTTGACAATGACCGGGCTCTCGTCTTTGTTTTATTTCAAAATGGTTTTGAATTTGAATTAATGAAGAAGAAGAAATTATCAAAAACGTTACCTGAAGCGATGGTTTGTTGACGTCCGATTGTCTCACACATAACCGAAAAAGTCACGTGGTACAGGCACCTTGAAAACGCTTAAAATATTCAAAACATTACGAAAGTAAAAAAGTGTCCAATTTATTTCCGTTTGTGTGAAATGAGAAATGATTGTTTTGTGTACAAAGTGTAGCTGTAACAGGAAGAAAAGATGACGCGAGACCGATTGCAAAAAGCTATATGGTAAGTGAAAACTTGGTGTTACAGTTTCTGATCGTCATTTACTTTTTAGACTACCATTTGCATGTCAATCGGTTTCAAAAAACCCTTCCTAACAGACCGTTATTCAAATATGTGGCACGTACGTGGCCTTAACATGACATTTTTGTCAACGCGAGCTCAGTTTACATGTCTACTCGGAAAAGTGCTTTAAAATCACAAAACTCATCGTACCATGCACGCTTATAAATAAATGTTTTTTTTGTTTAAGGTTAGTAAGGATAGTTTGAAATGTATTTAAGGAAATAATTCATATACTCTTCTTTCGAGCTTGTGTTTTTACCTGTAATACATTTGGGTTAGTCGTATGTTAGTTCAATCTTTTGAAAACAGTTATTTCTTGTAATCGTTAATAAAATTAAATCTTCAAAATTAGCAGCAAAAGTAAACAGTTTCAGCTTACAAGTGTAACTTATCTAAGAATCACTTTAAAACAGTACACGGTGTAAATGCCTTACCTCTTCAATCCATTCGGCTTTTTCGAGCATAAATCATTTCGCTTATCTTGTTTACAAAAATCTTTTTGGTCAAAAACCTTGTAGATTGTGTTCCTCGCCTCTAACGCATTGGTAATTTTAAGGTATGTCTTGTTGCTGCTCAGGTCAAGACGGCTGAAGCACATGCCGGCCATAGTCATTGTGCTAATTGATAGCAGACACTACACATTTCGTTTTACATTTTATAGCAAATATATTGTGAGCAAACATGGTCAACGGATGTTTATGTGTTAACCCAATTACTGGGCACTGCCAATTACTGGGCAATGCAATATCACATTAGTTTAAATCTAAATATAGGTATGATAAACATTCAAATTTAAAGCATTGTTTGAGTTTGACGATCTAAGTTTCATGGTTGTGTTAAAGTTTAAAAAAATAACAGTACACTTTGAGAAATGTATCAAAGGTATTTATTTTACCTGATTTCTGCGTTTCTTTTGGGTAATATACATTGCAACTAGTTTAGGATTCGGCAGACACAATTATAAAACATATCATTTGCACTTTAAATCTACAAGTTTAATATTATCTATCAAGGCTAATACAGTTATTTAAGCAAAACCCATGTATCTAAACAAAGTATTTTCTTTCATTTCACAAAGTAATTGTTACACTTTTATTTCCATAATTTTAACGTCGACTCAATAATGATGTTCAGTTAAAAAAAGTTATGAACACATGTGTACACATATTAAAGCATATTCAATAATAATACATGTTCTATTCTTTATTTTAATATATTACTTTGAACTCACATTCAGTATCATTGGTATGCATCTTTAGAGTAATTAGTTAAAATTGATATCAATATCAAATATATTTGTCCTTATTCGTTATGATTGTACCTTTCAGAACAAAACACTATCGTTCTAAAATTGCCTTATGTTGGCATTCCTACTTCTGTCACGACTCTCAGTATTGACTCTATAACGCTCTCGCATACTAAACAAACGTTATACTTACCTCAATGAAACCTCATTTACTAATGTATGTCCCCCGACGTTATTAATATGGCTTTCATACAGAGGCATTAACGGGATTAATGCGTAAAACAAATGTTTCCAAGCACTCCGTCATTCACTTGCTAAGACGGTCGTTGGTCCGAAATAATGTCATTAGGAAGAGCAAGTTCAGCAACGGAACATTATTCAAGGATTACAAAAACACATTTTGATACCAGGATCTATACACACACGTTTGAATAATTAACGTTGGAAGGTAAAGAAGAAGTATTCCATGGAAACGTTTGTGTTTTATGTATGTCATGATTTGCGAATATGAACCTACAATATAAATACACTGAACAATAAATAATACTTTATCAGTTATTAATGTAGATTATTGAAAATTAAGCTCTTGTCGCCGCCGGCCTAGTCCTTCGTGGGAAAATTATAAGCAACAATCCTGGTGGTTTTGTTGATTTTAGTGTTTTCAGAATAACATGATAATGTTATGATCTGCATCAATACATAAATATTAATATAATATTACAAACAAAACAACAACATAAAATGATAAAAATATATATACCGGTAAAGAATAAATATAAACTGGGAGAAATGCTAATAACAGACCTTTTACATACAAATTTATTCAATTTCAACTTTTAAGTAACAATAACGTTTAAACCTTTCAGTATTGGAAATATAAACTATGATATCATACCAAAAAAAAGTTGTGTAAAATATTAACGTATCTCAAGGAACACGTTTAATACAGTATGCAATACGCAATATTTTCACATCACGGGTGCATATAGAGCCCGCAATTAATTAAAACGTGTTGATAGTTTTGGACATATTAGGATTAGAAGACGTAATGACTGTACATATCAAACCACCAAATCATGTTGTGTTTATATCACAGTTGAAAGTACTTATTTAATTACTTCTTTTACACATGATGCGCTTGATTTTCAATACCTGCTTTGCTACTTCGTTTTGGTCTACATTAGTGCTTTTATTAAAAAACTCTCGTAGGTAATCTTTATTTTCCCATGAACTGTACAATAAGTTCCTCCAACAAGCCATCGCTCTAAAATGGCGATTTTTTGAGGTATAATACGCGGGAAACATTTCAACAAGGCCACTGTGCCTTGGCAAGAATAGAGTGTGGCTTAACCCAGCCCCGTGCATGCCGATAAGAATGTCTGTCCGTGCAATGATTTCAAGCTGTTTCTGCATGGGCAACGCGTCTATCTGGATGCCTTTCACGTTGTGAGTTGGAAAGCTTTCGCTTATTTTTTTCAACAATTCGTCCTCATTTTTTATCTTTCTTGATACGCTTCCGGTTGGATTGCGAGGATGAGCGACATAATTGTGTCGCCAGATAATAAGAATGTTTAACTTATCACAATTTGATTCGTACTTTAAACTTATCCTGTGCTGAGACAAAAAGAATTGTCTAAACTCTTCGAGGTATGGCACAGAAGGTAGCCGATGATTGTCTAGTGGACTTTCGTAACCAACAATGCTCCAGACCATGTTTTTAAACTGGACTGTTTTTTTCAATTTGCTTACTCGATATACCTTACCAAACAGAGTTCGCCACGTTGCATCAAGACCACCTTTCGGGTGACCGTCGATCCAGAGTATCGTGGCGTCTCCCGGTTGGATTTGAAACAACTTCAACATTAGAAACACATTGTAGAAGTCAGTCATCGTGTGGTAAAAATTAACATATTCGTACCTTGTAATAGCTATCGCAAAATCGGAATGTTTTATGGACGCTGATGAAAATGTATTCAAATTAGTTTGTAATCCATTTCCCATCCATGCGTTTAAATGCTGACTGTCACCCATAAATGGGTACTGTACCCTTTCACTACAGGGTAACTGAAAAAATCCAGTCTTATACGTATAAAACTCTTTAGTCTCTGGTTGGTGTAACACCTCAGATAGATGCTCGCCCCCTTTCCGCCCTGTGCCGTAAGAAATATCAACGACCACATTTAGTAGTTTTGCAAACAGACCAGCGTAGCCGACGAAATTCCCGTTGCAAAAATGTGAGCTTGTATTCAATACTCTATCAACGAATGGATCATCTCCAAGCATTGGCATTGCATTAAAGAATTCTTCAACTGTTCCTTCTATGTCATGTCTCCTATGGTTCTTTCCTGATCCTTTTCCTCCAACACGTGTTTTCAAGTAAGGGTCGCATGAAAAGATACTCGTAAGAGAAGTGTCTGCAGGTGATGACTTCCACCAAAGCATGAAACACGCAAATACTATAATGTTTATTAATATTCCGACACGGAGATGGAATTTCATTTTGTCATCGTAACAGGAAAATTAGTCGATGTGTTTGTTTCTACGCGCAAGATCTTTGCGACAATCTTCGTTGACCTCGAACACTTTCATACCACATAACTGCCTAATGTCAACACGATTGTGTCGAGCCATGCTCTTATCTGCATCACATGCACACTATGAACCTCACGTTCCTCTTATCAGACAGACAATTAAATGTTACTAGCATCGGTTTAAGCTTTCACGCTAGTAATTATCATATTGTCCCTGAAAAACAACTGATATCAACGAAATGTGACCTACAAAACGGGCTATAAAAACCAAACCAGAATATGTTGAACCAAAATCTCGACGGATCGATGATTTGACTTTGTTTGGTCACATATTTCCTAAATAAAGAAAAGTGTATATCGCATAGGAACTTACAAGGGAAATACCCTTATATTGTTTCGTTTAATTGACGTAATACTGATTGTTTTACAGCTAATTATTGCAAAGAAAATAAATGTATTTAACACTGAAAAACTAATTTCTCTTTCCGGCTTAGAACCATATCCTACGCAACTTGTCCTAAAGTATTTATTTGTGAAACGTTTAAAACGCGTTACACTTAATTTCAGTAAACCGGTAATTATATTTCTTGTCAATGTACTGAGGTCCTTTGTATACACGAAGTGTACTGATGTTTATCTCTAGAGAATCTTAAACGGATTTAAAACTCAGCACTGCGAATAGATCCACTTCATGATTCATCATCTTTTGTAATAAATACATGTAAATTAAAAGCTATTTAACTACATGCAATACCGGTAGTGTGTCTTTCTTTTATTAAAAAAGTCACACGTTTCTTTGCAGTTGAAAATAAAAAAATCAAACAGAATAGTGAACATGATCACGAAAGAAACAACAGGTAGACAATTTATGTAATGCCGTGTGTTCAGAGTGAAGAAAAATAAGCCTACAGTAAACCCACGTACAACTTAAATTATGATAATCGATGAAACTATGTCACAGTTAATATAGTTATGTTAAATTACGATACATGTAATTATACTAGCTATTAATTGCTCCTGTGTATTTGAATTAATGTATAATATAATGCAAACATTATTTTATGAATCTGGTAGCTTTTGTATAATAATTTTCCAAACTTTGAAGAACGCCTTTTAACATCTCAATCGTTATACGGCAACACTTTTAAAAAGTCAACAAATCTAGCAAGAGGTCTTAATTTTTGATTGCCCAAACGACTGTATGTAATATATAAAAACAACAAAATAATTACCTTATTAAGAAATTAATTTATACTGTAACGGTCAAGCCTTCGTCATAACCCACTGCTACATTACAGATCGACGTTCCGTTCAAGCCTTGGTCATAACCCACTGCTGCAGTACAAAACGACGTACAAGTCAAGTCTTTGTCATATCCCATTGCTGAAGTACAGAACGACGTACCGATCAAGCCGTGATCATAACCCACTGCTGCATTACAGAAGGACGAAACGGTCAAGCCTTTGTCATAACCCACTGCTACATTACAGAACGCCACACCCGTCAAGCCTTGGTCATAACCCACAGCTGCATTACAGACCGACGTACCGGTCAAGCCGTGATCATAATCCACTGCTGCATTACAGAAGGACGAAACGGTCAAGCCTTGGTCATAACCCACTGCTGCATTACATAAGGACTAAACGGTCAAGCCTTTGTCATAACCCACTGCAGCAGTACAGAACGACGTACCGGCATAACTCACTGCTGCATTACAGAACGACGTACCGGTCAAGCCTTGGTCATAACCCACTGCTGAAGTACATAATGGCGTACCGATCAAGCCTTTGTCATAACTCACTGCTTCAGTACAGAACGACGCAGACAAGACGCACGATTATAATTTACAAATTCGATTATGGAAACTGACTTAACTCGCTTTGGTCGCACGACTGGCAAAGACACCTTACGTCTAACGCGACGAGATACGTCGGCTATGTCATGTGAGGTGAAGTTATGGGTATAAATAAATTTTAAAAAATATATAAATATATAAAGAAAATAATGCTGACTACTGGGACACAATCCTGGACCACATAAATGTCTCTATCAGAACGCTGCTTAAAATGATTTAAGTAATTCGCATAATGTGTGTATATAGACACGAGTTCATTAGTTGGTATGTTACATGCGCGTAAATGTTGACTTTGATTGCGTACTTTTTGGATTTTCGGTAACAATCATAACCACTGTTACTGATTCTTAAACCAATTTTTAAATAAAATTAAACGTTTATTTGAATTATCTAGTTTTACTTACAAAATTTTATTTCTTCAATGCTTTACTTACACTATGTTTTGGAATTTGTATCATAAGTTCGGAAAATTTTCAAAACGTCAATCTTATAAAAGGTCGTGAACATTTCGCTTCCAATCTACCAAGATAAAGCTTACGAAGACACCACATAGGACATACACACCTACTTTATCACTCATACAAATGTTCGCAACCAGCGTTGTGTGACCTATTAGACGATTTCTAAACGTCAATAAATGCTATTTAAAACCTGCCTTTTTTATCTCCGACGCAACGAGATCTGGGCAAACACATATAACAGACGACATATTATGTCATGTTAATGAGTCGAGTAATCAAAAGTTTCCAAAACTTCACAATGTGTAATTTTCAAATGTTGTATAAAATTATTTAGCATGTGAGATGCATTAACCTGTATTTCCTTTTTGTGTATCGCGACGTCGTCTCTTCATGGTATTTTGTTGTTGTTATTTAAACAAATGACCGTATTTACAGAATAGTAGGTGATTATTTCAAAGTGAATTATATGCGACACGAGCCTAGCTAAAAGTCGATGAAAGGCGAGAAACGGAACGGGTCAAACGAGGGTATCTGACGATTGAAAGCTAGAACACAGTTCTAGTTAGTTCCTACGAGCAAAATAAAATATATCGTCACGATATTTCTTGAACATGGGACAAGGGGCGTGTAAAATATTTCCATTAAGGAACATGTTAGAAGTTAACCTTTTTCTAGGGATAGCAACATATATTCGAATAATTAACAATATTCGAGTATGTGCTATTGTTCGAATACCCACTATTAATTACACATATATGCATATATTTGTAATTATCGGGTAACGTAAAATGAAAATCACGTCATTACGCATACAGATTTTACGTTACGGCCATGCCAGAAACAACATCATTAAAGCAACCAATAACGTTTGACCACAGCGTGGTTATTACGTTTTGTGATATTAACTGCTATATAAGTGTACATTTTGATAAAACAGAACATTAAAATGGTAGTTTTTCTCATTTTGCTGTGCTTTCAATTTAAATAATGTTCGTTAAAATATAAGAAATAGCGAACACCACTACGAACCTTTTTTCCTTTTAGTGACCTACAAGTCACCCCCTGAAACATATCAAATATTTAACACGGCCAAGGACCTTCCGCATTGTGGTCACCTCCCCAATCTCAGTCATCGGCTTCGGTCCGCTTCTTCTTTGGGAGGCTGGTCTGTCACTCAACGGCCGTTTAATATTGTTAAATTTGTTCATTTAACATACACTGGTCTAAATAAATCATTTTGTTTCATCTATGAGTTTCGAATGTTTTCTTCGTGTGCACGTACATGTCATTCGGGCTTAGTGTATTCGTGTATTCACACATCAATAACAAAACATATAAAGTTGTTTTCCGTACGACTATCAAGCCGCATACTTCTCACTGATTTAAAAAAAACGACACTGTTATTTTCACACACGAATTACATTATCTTAATAAACATGAAACCATTGATACAAAGCAACATACAGCAGGGTTCAAAGCCTCTTCCATCAAAGTAACATAAAAAAGCCAAACTCGAGGATATTTGATTCGTCGCTTAGCCGTTGCTTGCAAAAACTAATTGTATAAGCCAATGAAGATATAAATGAAGATAGGTTGCAATTTTCAAACCCATTTGTCCGGGACATTGGAACATTGGAATATGCATGTGTGCCTTCTAAAGTGTTGACCGTGTTACGCTAAGCCATTAAACGAACACTGCCACGCCCCCTCTGGCGGCCATGTTTTTCAATGATCCAAAACCATGTTCAAACGTGGCCCAGATATAATTAGAACACATGTTTTGATCATGTTTCATGAAGATTGGACACAAAATATTACCTTTAGAGTGTTAACAAGGTTTTACTGAAGCTATAGCTGATAACTGTCTAGCCCCCTGGTTGCAAATTGTTTTTCAAGGAACCGGAAACATTGTTGGAAGCTAGACGATTTTTCATTATACCGAATGGTCTAACTAAGTTTCATTAAGATTGGACATACATGTGACTTCTAAAATGTAAACAAGGTCTCAATAAAGCCATATGGAAAATTGCCCTGCCCGATGACGGCCATGTTTTTTCAACGGACCGGAACCATTTCCGAACTCGGCCTAGTTATATTCCGAAAAAAAAGTTTTCTTTTTCGTCTCATTTCAATACAGCACTCCTTCTAAATATAATATTTTTGCCGGCGCTTATTGGTTGAGCGGTGCCAACTGTTCAGAGATTCTCAGTTTAAATTTTTTTACATTGTAAGTGTTTACAGATAAATAAAGGGGCCAATGACAGCCACAGGAGTAATGGTTTTGAAAACTTCTACTGTGGCTGCCTCATGTATATGGGGAGGTAGTGAGTTCCACTTGATAACTGTCCTTGAGTAGAATGAGTATTTATAAGTCTTTTGAGGTTTGAGGTAAACGAATGGTTACTGCTGAGTATGGATTTGCGGTCAGCAGGAACCTACATGGTGGATAATTTTATATAGAATGATGGAGACGGAATGTTGGTTTGCGTGTTTTAAGTGTGGGCAAATTGAGAGTGTCTAGCATATTAAATACAGAGCTAGTGTTGTAATATTTACTTGTATCGAATCTGTCTACACGGCTTTGTACTTTTTCCAGTTGCTTTATTTGAGCTTGTGTATGTGGATCACAGACAGGAGGAGTTGTCTAATTTAGGAATTACCACAGGGGCCAGAAAAAAAAAGTATATGTAACACAATGAAAAGGGCACCAACGCAATCCTACTACAGGACATGAATTCCAACGCACTACTACACAGTTCATATGTTTATAGCCAAAAAGTCTGCACAGATTGACAGCAAAATAAATTGTCTCTCAAACGGTACCAGTGTCATTCGATTCGAAGCAGTATTAAACTGTCCACATGGCCTCAAACACGAGAAATTGTCCAAGATTTCGGTCGATGTAGCTAAGCCTGTCCACTTAAGTTAACACTAGAGGAGTCCTGTTAGGCACGTAATAAGCGATTTCCCGATAAATTGTCTATAGCTCCATATAAAACACATCCAAGGAACACTGTCCACGTCAATAACTCGCTCTGTCTCCGAATATTAGCCAAGAAATCAACTCGTTTTCACACACAATTATTCTACACGTCAAAAGTCGCTATTTGCCGGCTTGGAATCCTGCACTGCGCAGATTTTGGAACGCGTTATTTGATTGGTTGAAATTGTAAAAAGTTAAAAGGTAAGATAACAATGGACATAAAACTCAAAATGTTTTAACTTTTGCAAAATTTTTAAATCCTATATTATTAGAAAACGATTTAAATATGAAAACGATTTTTGCCATCACTTAAACTGTGTTGTTTGATATAAACATGGAAAGGGAACCAGCGCAGCAACCCTTGCAGGGGAACATCAGAGTAATAATAGCGGCAAGATTGAAAATTTGACAGACCTCAAAATGAGTCTTGTAACCTGGTAATGTGAACTTAACAAACAATTTGTCCTTCCCATATTGATTATTTAACACATTGCCCATGATATAACGTCTTTTCACACCATTGCAAACAGAGTAGAATCAGATCAGGCAATACTGTGCCAAGTGCGGTTTAAGTCAATGTAATACTTAAGCTAAGTGTTGTTAAATTTATAAGCAAAACTGAGCTGTGTAATGTTAAATTTTATGCAAAACTGAGCCAAGTGATGTTAAATTTCTATGAAATACTGAGCTAAGTGATTTATATGCAAAACTGTGCTAAGTAATGTTAAATTCCAATGCAACACTAAGTGCTGTGAACTTCAACAAAACTTAGCAATGAATTGGTCGACCTTACGATAATATTAAGTAATGGCTGAATCAACCTATGTCTACAATGCAGAATGATTTTGTTATGTCAGTGACTCTGGTTCAATGATGTATCATCGTTTTGACAATGTTTCATCTTGGCATTTTCCTACTAATAGCCACTCTACACTGCCTGTAGGAGCTTGCCTGGTCAGGGTCTAGTCAGTTTGCACCAGCATGCCCACACTTTCAAAAACGGTTATCTGTACCCATTAGGTTTTCAAAATGTGGGAACAGAACTAACAAGATGTGTGTGCGACCCCACCCCCCATATAATTGACCTTTAACCTTGTAGGATGACCTTGACCTTTCACCACTCAAAATATGCAGCTCCATGAGATACACATGCATGCCAAATATCAAGTTGCTATCTTTAATATTGCAAAGGTTATGGCCAATGTTAAAGTTTTACACAAACCAACAAACAAACAGACAGGGCAAAAACAATATGAAAAATGTGGGTACTTAAGATTTGTTTGCTAAAAATGACTTCATAACATAATATTTATAACATAATATAATGGGGTAAAATACTTAACTAAACACATGATGATAAAACATCAGAATATTTTGTTAGAATTTGCAGCACAAAACTTTAAATTAGTTCTATTATATTGCAGATAGCAATGTAGATCTGGTTTTTTATACACCATAAGAAAACCCAGTGACAAAAGAAGAAATAGCTAATTATGAGCAATGTTTTCCTTTTGTTTCTAGGCTTTCAAATGTCATCTGCTGCAAGATGCAAAAATGCTTCTGCAGGGAGCAAAAACTTAAACATCATTTATTGCCAGGTCTACATAAATATGATAATTCAAATAGAATGTTCATTAGAAAATATCCAATAATAATAAACGTGTAAATCCTATGTTATTACTTATGATATCAATCATTCTAATGAGAACCACCAATATAGGATTTAACTCTTTACCAAACGACGCATTTTGGACTGTCCCAAATTTAAAGAAGTTGCAGACGACAATTTAAATTATAATGGAATATGAAAAAATAGCTTTGGAAGGGTAGAAATCATCGTCATAGAAGGAGAAATTGCTCAATATGAACAATTCCTCTTTTGTTCACAATGATTTCTAGAGTTGTCAGCACCAAACCCATAAAATCCCGTTTTCGTGTGGTAATAGAACAGTATCCAGATTTAGTTTGCAAATCCAGATTATTTGCAAACTTATATTTTTTATTTATTGAACAATTGTAATGACAGTTTGCATATTTGCAGGGGGCATTGAGTACATACATATAATTGAAAAAAAGAGTTAAACTGTTTTTGAAAGTAGAGTTATTTGATGATAAAGTTGCCATCTCCCGTGGGATCCCACAGCCACAGGTTGTGAACAATTGTGTACATGTATTATATGTACCTGGAGCTCCTGCAGTTGAGACTCAAAATAAGAATTTTAAATATTAAGAGCTTAATTCTATGCATTAATCTCTGAATCACTGAAAAACATATTTTAAAAATTGACAAGGTCTTATGCCATGTGAGTCAACCAGAGTACCTTTTAAGCCCCACCTATATTGTATTGTCTGCACAAAAATCAATTAGATCTATCGTTAAAGTACCTATTCTCGAACCTTACCTTTTTTTCGAACCCTTCATTTGTTTACATTTGATACGCATGCATGCACACGCACTTCGTCACCTTTTTTATGTACAGTCAAGTTAACATTACCGGATCATTACCCATAGCGGATCACTTTGATGTTCAAGTCTGCGTAAAGAGATAAATAGTTGACATTTTTAGAAGATTTTTTTCACACAGCATCTTCAAGGCCTGTTTTTCAAAACGCATTGATTGAATCGTTATCTGAGCTACTCTTTGTCAAACATTTCGACATGTTTTGCTGACATGTATATACGACTTTGTTGACTTTTCCGTCTCATTTCCAAATCGAGGTTGAACATTATTTGCGGCCACATGCTATAACTCTGTTGGAAAGTAAAAAGTTTACGCAATAATTTAAAGGCCATTTAATAGTCTTTCTGCCTGCAAAAGTCCATTTCAGTTTTGATTCCTGTTTAAGATTTTGCAACACCTTAAATGAATTGAAGAATTAGGGCAATAACAGATCAAGCGTGATAATATGCGTATTGATAATATATTATATTAAAATATATGCAAATCATGTTGATTCTTTCAATAAATGAACTCAATCTTAATGTTTTATTTATGCTCCCTGTTCAATATCGATGATTAGATATGATTCAAACAATTTACATGGTTTATAACATGACCATATCTTTTCGATCTATTTAGGATTTTCAACAGATAATTCACACAAGAACGTCATGCCTAAAGTGTAGATAAAGATAACATATAGAAAACAATTAATAACAAAAACAATGAATATAATTTATAACTGGCAATGTAACTTGGTCATTGTAAACGACACAGTTCATGTTTCAACAGTTTAAATAGCGTGTTAGGTGCTCTCCTGAATGGTTTCGATCACGAGATCTGTTATGGCTACAACTGATCCGTTAATGCATGAATTTTGACGCGAAAAAAGTATCACAAATACATTTTGCCTGCGCTTAAAAAAAGACTATGCGCTAAAACAGTAAGCAAAGGTAATATTTAATCTAACTGGTGTAAGAGAAGTCTCAAAACATGTATTGCTTTTCACCAGAACAACTGTATTACACTACTGATCCGGTAATGGTAACTTGACTGTATATGTAATTTGTTTATGCCGACTTGCACGTAGCGGCAAATCAATGAAAATGCATTAAAAAAAAATCGAATTAATAGATTAATCATAAAACACGTAAAAATCGTAGTATTCCTAAATGCTTTTTACATATGTAATGATTTTCATTATAACAACTTATAAAAACATGGTCTTATTCTCGTTCTCAACTTTGCTTGACAATTTACACAAATCGGCTGCTGTAAAAAGTCACGTGACCATGGTCAAATCATGGGGTGAATTAATTTTTAATGATGTACACTGAAGGGTTCGAAAGCAGGTACTTGTTGTTTGGGCGGCATTGACAGTTTTACATGATATGGTGGTGCTGGAAACTTGCAAAAAATCTGTAATAAAAAGAGGATTAACATAACAATTAAAGTTGACAGCCATGTAGAGACAAGTTCTATGTCAAAAAGAGTTCCTATTAATATGTTTCACTATTTTCAATCTTAATCGTCACTATATTTGACGTGTCGAAAATTAAGAGGTTTTCTCCCCAGACGTTTTCTTCCTGGACGTTTCACCAACATGACCATTTTCCTATTAAATAGATCTAATTATAATTGTTGTTATAAGTGCCTGAAATTTAACTTTTATTAATTGAGATCATTGAAAAATTGAGTAAAAGCACAGCTTTGATGTTCTTTGATGGTCGTTTTAAGTGCAATAGTATGTTAAAAATTTAACTATTATTGTATTATTGAATTGAGTAAAAGCACACCTTTGATGTTCTTTGATGATCATTTTAAGTGGAATAATATGTTACAAAGTAAACATTTATAATTATTGAATTCATTTTGGTACAAACTAATTCAATTATACCTATATATACTAAAACATTTTACACTGATTCATTCTCTTATAGGATTTACTGCAATAATATAGTATTATACATACATATCATAGTGATAGACATTTTCGATGTTTGTTAATTGGATATAATATTCATATTCCATTTTGATGTCTACCGGTATATATCCCTTCATACATTATTTTTTTCCATCGAATTTTTTACATATTGATTTAGTATGTCATCAAGATTATCATACAGTATAATAAAAAGTTGGACACTTATATGTTTAGTTATGCAGACTATTTACTATTGACTATTACTATTTACTATCCCATTTAAAAAATAAAAAATTGATTTAATCTGTTGCCATAAAAATGGGACAGCATTTTAATGTTTTCGCTAATATTAAAGTAAAACCACACACCTAACATTATACAATATATCAGGCACTTATGGTGCAATATACAAGCGTTGATTAGATGTAGCAAGTATATTATACAAGATAACAGCTATCGTATAACGGGTACTTATGGTGCAATATACAGACCCTTTAATTAATCACTATTAGTTTAAACCTATTTATTTTAGCTCAATTGCATCGAAAGCCTAAGGCTTATATAAACGCTCTCGAGTCGGTTTCCTGGGACTAGAACCAGTACTTGGTGTGTTTGGGAAGATCTAAAGAACGCTCCCACGGTGGGGATCGAACCCGTGACCTCCCGGTCGCTAGGCGGACACCATATCCATTACACCACAGCGACCTCAAATCACCATTGATGAGATTAGGTGACATCTTTAAAGAGGGATAGTCATTCATAAGATGAGATTAGCAACTTAGCACATTATCATACACAAACATTTTTAAATAGTTTATCACTCACTGTATTAATTATTATAAATGAACTGATTTGAATTTACTTAATTAATAGTATTATCTATGGTAGTCATAGATGCATCTGTTGTATTTAACAGGGGTGGTTTCAAAAGATATGTTACACTTTCGACATCTTTTTCATTTGTTAATACAAATGAATCTTTCATATATTTTCATGACAAGAATGAAAGCTGTTGTCAAGTCAAAAGTCAAAATCCTCTTTTTTCACTCTCATATCATAAAATTTATAAAAGTTTGTCATTTTACTTCATTTTAAGTTTGGTATGTTCATTTTGAGATTAAATGTCAGCTTGTGTATGCTAATTTCGAATAAAATAGTTCACAAAAATCTAGGTTTATTGATATTGTTTTCTGTAAAACCGATATATTTCATATTTTTGCATTTAAAACAATTTTTGTTACTTCGTAAATTTATTAATTTTTCCTTAAATTACACAAATTCATAAAAAAATTGTTTTTTTTTTGCTTATAAATATTATTAATATCATTGAGTTAAATTAGTAAAATATGATAAAGTTTTGATTACATTTGCTAAATATACAATTAATAATGATTTATCGTGCAAGGGAAGTGCAATTCTGTTTTAATTAGTCATAATTAGTTATTATTACATATTAAAATATCAGTGACATCCAATAATTTGATGATATACATATGAATGCATGAACAAAATACAATTGTTGACAGTAACATAGTTTATTTATTTATCATATATAACTGTAACAAGAAAAACTGTTGTGAAATAAATATAAACGTGATCTTACCATTTTTCAATTTACCAATTTACCCTATTTAATTGGATTAAAAACAACAAACAAGTTCCACAACCCTGCACAGGTTTACTCAAACTGAAATAAGGTGTTAAATGTGTATTCAAAATGGGTCTGAATTACACATTATTCTAATCTTGTTTGCATTTGTGCTCCCAAATGAGCAACATTTATAAGATACACAGTAAGATTTAGAGAATATTTCATTCATGCCACTAGTGCATCAACATGCACTTACTAATGATCTATAACATTCCGTACACAGTTTATCAAATGAAAAATGAATTCTTAAACCAAAAAAAAACAAAACAGGCTGCTTCATAGATAATGTTAGTTAAAGACTTCATAAACAAAATAATCAGTTGATAAAAAATCAAGATTATACTTCAAATAAACAAGTATAAATTTATTGGGGGGGAGGGGGCGGCTGCACTAAAACTAAAATGGGGGGGGGGGAGGAAACGTCTTGGGGGAAACGTCTGGAAACCGTCCCAGAATGGGAATCGAATACTGGTTGCTGGTGTGACTGCACCAAATTGGCCTTTATTATCAGGCGATCAATTACTCGTAAATGAAAATCTACGTTGGACACTTTTTCGCATTATAATTATAATTAATATTTATTATTTTAACTATGTTGTATTGTTTGATTGTGTGCTGATCATCATACCCATAGCCGGGGTTGGGGCTGCGTTGGGTGCATTCACACCCACATTTTTGCGATCAGTCACTGAGTATGGTCAATGAAAGTGAAAGTTCATATACAAATGCTCAATAACTTCAGTCTCTAAAGACAGATAAAAAGTCACCAGAATGCAGGCTTTTAAGTATCATTTTAAAAACTGTTTAGGGGGTGGACCTCCAACCCCCCCCCCCCTTGATTGCAAGATGTGGCAGCCTCTCCCGCACCTATCCCCTTCGCCACTTTGTTGCTCAATTAACTATCGTTAATGGGAAAATTCGCATCCCCTTTTCAAAACCCTAACTATGGGCCTGATCATAATGAATTACAACTAAAACATTATATGTATTTATATTTCAGCACTTAAAAAAATCTTCTTATCAGACGAAGATCTGTACCATATATTATTGAATCGTTGTATAATACCTGTGAAAAACGCTACACAGTGGTGAGTAATTTTCAAATAAAAGGGAACTTGCTAACATACTACCAATTGGAATGTGTTCAAACTAAATGTCTACTGTACTGTTTTGGGGAATAAAAAGCAACCAGACACACACGTATATTCAGTTTTGTTTGCAATAATTTATTGGATTTAATTGACAAAATTATATAGCCTGTTTATAAAAATTAGTGTGTACCCATAAAAAGAGTTTTTTTTTGTTTTGAAAATAAGCAATATAAAAAGCATTAGTTATGTTTAGTATAAAACACTGCAAGATAAGAACAATTAACTATTGCCTTTAATAAATTGTATTAACTGAAAGATTTAGCCATGTCTAAGAGTTAAATATCATATAATAACGAGTAAGAGTGTACATTAATGACAACAAAAGCCTGTTTAAAAACCACAGTGGGAAATGTTTGCCTTGCTTTGGGGAAAGATATATAATCTAAAAGGTAGGGAATGGGGCTGAATATCTCCCAATATTTTTGCTAAAAAAATCTTCGGGTGATGTGTTCCACAAATTTTATTAATTTTCTAAAACAGTTAAGAAACTTAGAGGGACTATGGTAAAAAGGTACAGACGTAAACATCTAAAATCACTGTTTATTATGGAATGAGTGATGTATTGGACGTCATCATTGATGACGTTCATTCGAACGAATGATAAAGGGGGCTAAGTTCCGTTAAGCTGAGGCAAATCACTGCGATTTGGGTCTCTTGAAAACTGGCCGAACACGTTTGCTGAAATTTGACATGTATATGGACAAGAATGCGATCTACCTGTTGGCGTAGGCGTTATACCTGGGAAAAATCAAGTTTTCGAGTATTTTGTGTTGAAATATTTTTATGGGAAACGGCACGCGCGCATGACGTCATGAAAAGCGCTTAGGCTAGCTTCCATCTTGTTAATAAACAAAGAAACAAAGTTACGCGTTATTAATTCAATAAAAGTTAGGCGTTTAATCGATAAACAAAGACGTAATAATTGTGTTTGAATATCAATCGGAAGTACACAAGTGTGTTTTTTTAATAAACATCACATAAATCAATGTGTTATTCAACGTATTGTGAATTTGTGTGCTACGAGTTGAAGAAAGGTTTACGCGGCTAGGCTTTCCGAGATAAATGTAAGTACACACTGGTATTAGAATGGTATTCTATTTATCCGATAATATCTATTACATTATTAGGGTTTAATATTTTATTATTAAATCAATAAATAAACGTGAGCAGCAAATCAATTAATTTCGTTTGCAGTAGTGTTGTGGCTGACCTGGAGAGTTGCGTCTGACCCATCGGAAGCGCGTTGCGCATGCGTTTAGAGGGGACGCCGAGAGCCTGTCCGACTGTTAACGAACGAACACTCAGTGAAATTAGCTTGTGATTATTGTTATTAAATCGTTATATCTTTTAGCACGTGTTAAGTTTTACCTGGAAAATAGTAAAGATACATTATTGGCGACGAGGCAAATACTTAAAGAACAGCGGGATTCCGGGTAATTCAGAACTTTTTGCATTTGCCAGTTTGGCAACCACGTGCTATTGAAACATCGTATTTCACAACTGAGATCGTCTAGAGTACGTTCGTCGGTGCAGATCGACCAGCACAGAGTATTTTAAAACAAATTTGAGCCAGTTTGGCAGTATTAATTTGTTTAAGAAGTGTTTCTCTTGAAAAGAAAATTGTTGCTGTGACGTCACGAGTTTATGAGCACACAGGTGAACATGTACTAGCCGTTTTCGCAGTTTGCGGAGGCGCACAGGGGTACGTCGCAGTTTGCGCACAGGGACTTCTCGCATTTGCAGTTTTCGGGGGCACACAGGGTGTTTTTTTTTTTTTTGCAGTTTGCAAACAGATACTATGCTGCAGTTGTAAAGACGGAGGGAGTTGAACTTGGCTGTTCGTATACTTATGACCAGTTTGGTTGGTATGGTGGGCTTTTGTTGCAGTTAATTAAGTGAACATTGGTTAACAATATTATTCAACATAATTTGGTTTAAATACATCGTTTGGACTATTTAGGTATTAAACTTCTGCAGTGATCCGAACTGTAAGATGCAATAAATACACAGAAGTTTTATGCAAGGCCCGGAATTGCCTTGATGATGTATCTGAAAAACAAATAGCTTCTGATATTAAAAGCGGAATCAGTAGCGGTAGATATGAAGATGAAGAGCAGCAGCCCATTTAAAAACGATAAGAAAAAGCAGTCAAGACACGATGAAAGGCCCTGTAAGCCCTCAATTTATAGCCAGGGGGTTGAACAGCCGTTGAAGAAACAATTCAGAAGAAATGAGAGCAGTGACTCGGACAATGAATCAGCGGTGCGGGTGGAAATGAGGCAAAGGGGAAATCACTCCAAGACTTATGATCATTTTAGGCGTCGTCGGTCACAGGATAGGGTATCAGAGGAAGACGACGACAGTGGCTCGGGAAATGAAGACGACAACAGACGGTCAGTTCGTAAACATTCCCGCTACAGTCATGCTCCATCTGGTGGTAGGCCATCACAAAAGCCAAAGCACAGGAATCACTCCAGCGACTCCAGTTCGAGATCAGGGTCAAGACACGGTGTTTCAAGGAGGCGGCATCGTCATGTACAAGGTCGTCACAGGGCAAGGTCATCACAATCAAGGTTCTATTACAGTTCCAGTTCAGAATCTGATAGTTTATCAGAGAATGAATATCACTCTAGAGTCCACGGTGATCCAAGGAGGCAGCCAAAGAACCTACGATATGATGGACGAACCAGTTGGCTGTCATTCAAGCAAAAGTTCAACAGCTATCGGAAAGTCTACAAATGGTCTGATCATGAATGCCGTGATTACCTGAACTGGTGCCTCGAGGGGAAGGCTCTCGATTACTTCACTATCGAGACGCATATGGGAGAAAGTTTTTCTTTCCGTGACATTATGCGAAAGATGGAAAGGCGCTTTGGTTCAAAGGAACTACCTGAGACAAGTAGAGCTAAGTTCCAGCAGGCTACACAGCAACCGGAGGAATCGTTAGAAGATTGGGCGGATAGAGTGTTAACTCTGGCAATACCTGCTTTTAGGGAACTTCCAGATCAGTTTGGTCAAAGGGAGGCAGTTTCAAAGTTCTGTCAAGGTTGTATTGACAGTGAAGCAGGGAAACACGCCTGTTTTGAACGACCACGATCTATTCAGCATGCTGTTGATCTGGTACGACACCATCAGTATGTCACTCAAGTGGTGGATGGCAAGAAGGCTAAGCAATATGATCAAGAAATAGCGGTCAATGCGGTTCAGTCCCCGTGTGATGTGAGATTAGAAAAACTGGAAAAGGCGATCGAGCAGCTGACTTGTAAGTTTGAAGCTAGTTTAGCATCAAACAGTGCAAGCAATAACGAGGATATGACGTTCCCACAGAGGACTTTCAGATGTTTTCATTGTAATGGCAGGGGCCATATAAAAAGAATTGTAAGGTGTACCAGGAATCCCTTAAATCTACGTCTGAAGGTCAAGTGGCTGAAAAGAGTCCACAGAAGACCCAACTCCAAAGGGCCGGTAGCGAAGGCCAGGCACCGCAGCCCGATGTAGCAAGAGGCCATTTGTTAGTGCCGGTTGAAGTGCAGCAGGATGCTTCATCTGGATTGGCGGCTGAAAAGGAAGGGGGCAAATCCGTGTCAGCAAGTGGAGTGGAGACCATAGCAGTCATGGTTGTGACGGCAGGGTCTTCGTATGTGAATATGTTGGTAGGAGACCGTCAGGTTAGGGCTCGGGTAGACTCTGGAGCGGATATATCTATACTGTCTTCAGCAGTCTATGACCAGTTAGAGCGGAAACCAGGCAAGGTCAGGGAAATCAACATGCAGCTTGCTGATAAGAATTCGGTTCTCAAAGGATTTGTGACACAGCCTTTACACGTACAGCTTGGAAAGCAGTCTTCCAGGGAAGGGGTATGTGTAGCGCCAATCAGTGATGAGATGTTGCTGGGACATGACCTGCTGCGGCACTTCAAGGCATTGATTGATCTGCACTCGGACTGCCTTTTAATCAATGGCGAAAGTATACCTTTGAATACAACATTCAGAGATAAACCGGTGGTAGCAAAAGTTATCATGTTCAAACGAACAGTGGACATAGGTCCGGATTCGGATATCCTGTCAGGAACGCCAATTCCGAGAAAGGGTCATAAAAAGTCATCGACGGCAGTTTGCCCGATGGATGTCAGTTCTTCCAGCGGTGACAAGGTAGAAGCTACTGTTGGGGTCCAAGAGTGTCACTTCTCGGACAAGAAGGCAGAAGGTCATACCGAGTCCTGGGCGGTTGGATGTCTACCTTTGGTAGGGGTCGAGGGCGATCAGTCCGAGGATACAAGTCCTGTTCGGAGTCGCACGACCACCAGAAGAGACGGGGTCGAGGGCGACCAGTCCGAGGATACAAGTCCTTTACGGAGTCGCACGACCACAAGAAGGGACAGTTTGTCCCAGATCCAGAAGAGCTTGGAGAGCCAGCGCCAGGTGGATAAGTGTACAAGAAACCACACCTGTCGTGTCCCTGGGTGTGACAGCGTGGGGGTTAAATTTGAAAAGGTCCATGCGCCAGCAGTTTACGATAGACAGTTGGCCGATCCAAGCGGCCAGTTAGCTCATGTTTTCAATCGAATGGAATCGGCTAGTCAGCCTGATTCATATCCGTGGGATCCGGGGGGCGAGCCGTTCACTCAGTCGTGTCGGGTGTTGGCTGGAAGTTTTTCCCAACACCCACTTTTGTTACAACAGGAGTGAATTCACGCTCCTTACTTCACTAGGCCCTATCATCGATTTCCGGCGCCAACGGAAGATGGCGATGTGACTGCGATGTTGGCGGAACCTCAGGGGGTGACAACGCAGCACATCCTGAAAGTCACCACGAGAAACGCAGTCAACCTGTCTGATGCGATCTCCACAGGGCAGGTTGCCCTGTAGATCTACCTCGGAAATCGATGGTCCCCAATATACGCCAGTTTGGCAATCCAGGATTGGCACAACAAACCACAACCAGATAAATGGCAGAATATTGTTTCGGGCGGTGGTACCTGGTCCGGGGAGCGGTTCCAACAATAAAGACGGGGGGAGTGTTGTGGCTGACCTGGAGAGTTGCGTCTGACCCATCTGTTCTGTTCTGTGTTCTTCTTGAACCCCCTTTGTAGAGGAACCAAACAATCGTTTGTAGACAGTGAATAATCCTCCACCGAATATAAACACTATATTACACGTTCACACTATTCACTCCTTAAATCACACACCTTTCACTAGAATATAAGTCTATCCACTAATCGCGAATATATGCGACTTAGAACTGTACGCGCGATTTTTCATTAGTTGTTAAAATATTAAATGAGATAAAAATAAAAATAAATCATTAAATGAATTTACGGAAGGCCGGAGAGTGCTTCTGTACATACATTAGAATTGTATTGCCTTCAATAAAAATACCCAATAAACACTATTGCCAGTTTAATTAAGAATTATGCCCTTCTTTAGTTTGTTTTTTGTGTGTGTTTGGTACGGGGTGGTCGCTGGCTTGCATTGGTCACCAAGAGCAACTGACGTGTCCTGTCCAGACCGTACAACAACCGTCCACAATGCTTCTCAAACTCGTGAAATTCTGAAGACAAATGGGTTTTCAGGAAAGTCTTTAAAGTTGGCCAACTGTTGATGAGTATGTAGAGCTGTTCGTCTACGGGTAAAGTATTAAATGAAGTCTCTGTTATCGCCCCCCACTGTCGTTCTATGTCTACCATAATTGACTGTCTAACACTATGTAGGGCACTACACTTGAGCACAAAATGTTCTGCGGTTTCGTTCTCTTCACCACACATCTGACATGTTGGGTTTATGTCATACTGGTTAAAGTTCTTACGTTTTGTTTGGAGCATGTAAGTCCCTGTGAGTAACCGTACCTTTGTTTTTAACCGTTCTGACTCTCTGGCCGTATATTCCAATGAGAGCAAAGGGAGAATCTTACCAGGCACATACTTATCTTGTCTCAGGAAAAACAATGTAGAATATAAGGGTGTTAAACTGTCTATTTGATCACTCCAGTAGCTATGAACCGCCTTGAGTACACGTGTCTTCCATTTTCCCTTCTTGGGTGTGTTGTCAGCTAAGTCAGCAACAGTCCCCAACTCGTACTTCCACATTATATGCTGAACTTGTATGAACCAGGATGAGCTGTCAACTGATTTAAAGCTAATCTGACGTTCGAGTAGCGCCCACTCAATACTGTTTCTATCTTGCGAGCATATAGTATGTAAGAAGGTCAGTGCCTGTATGTGAATTTGTGCTTCGATCGGTAAAAGTCCGGATAGAAGATATACTGCCGCATTGGCTGTGTTGTCTGGTAGTCTAAGAATTTCTTTAACAAACTTTCTTTGGAATGCTTCGAGACAGTTTATAATGCGTTCAGGAGGTAATAACAGTTCCAATCCGTATAAAAGCACGGGAAGAACATAAGATTTGTAAAGATGAATTATGGACAGTACATTTAGTCCCGCTTGCCCTTTGTAACCACTACCGAATATACTATATGCTTTCCTTCTTGCTTTTTTAAAATTTTCATCCACATTAGCTTTTTGGTTGTTCAGCATAGAGTCAGTTCGTATAATACCGAGATGTATAGCTCTTTGCACAGATGGAATTTCGTCATTGTTCATGAAGAGGGGAGTAGACACGCCCTTTTTACGTTGGTGACTAACATGGATATGCACGCTCTTGGTAGGCTGTAACAGGTATCGCTCCATATTGGCGAATTCTGCTGAAATGTTTAACAGTTCCTGCGCTTCATTGGCCGTTTCGGCACATAAGCATATATCGTCCGCACAAGCACTGGCCGAACAGTTGACGTCACCAATAGTGGATCCCACCCTGGCTTCTTGTAGGCGATCAAGCAGCGGGTTAACGTAGACCTTGTATAGGTCGGTGCTCAGTACTCCACCCTGCCTAACGCCCTGCTGAACACTGAACTCAGCCGAGACACGCCCCTTCCACTTAACTGCACTAGTGGAGTCCCCATCGGAAGCGCGTTGCGCATGCGTTTAGAGGGGACGCCGAGAGCCTGTCCGACTGTTAACGAACGAACACTCAGTGAAATTAGCTTGTGATTATTGTTATTAAATCGTTATATCTTTTAGCACGTGTTAAGTTTTACCTGGAAAATAGTAAAGATACATTAGTAGAAACCGAAAGACGGAAAGTAAACAAACCAACCATCAAAATGGCTGACGACATAGCAACGTAGGAATGAACGCTCACAAAATATTTACAAAATAAGATCATCATAAATGATGTAAAGTGAACGCTAGTTAGCTATTTTGTAGATAAGTATACGATCCAACGAAAAAACAATAAAATTTGACATAAAAAAACACCAGTGGATATGGAAATCATCGGCGTTTGAAATAGCAGACGGCGTCGACCAATGGCTGCCAATACAGGTTCGAAAAGAACGCTCGAAAGTATTAACAAAATAACATAGATGATGTAAAGTGAACGCTAATTCGCTGTTTTGTAGATAAGTATACGATCTATTGAAAAACCATAACATTTGACACAAAAACACCCGTGGATATGGAAATTTTCAGCGTAACGAAATAGCAGACATCACACGGCGTCTCATCTGGGTCTACGCTGTTTGCCAAGGCCGATAATATAATGAATGGAAATGCACAAACTCAGTAACTGGCAAGCATATATGCATTAGTAGGTTGTTTCGTGATTATTCAGAAACGACTACATAATTCTTTTGGTTCTGCCAGTGCAACTTAACAGAAATAAGTATAAAAAGTTTCTACACCTGACAACAATGTGCCAACTTAATACAAGGTAAGTTGTTTACATTATTTAAAATATTGCAAGCTTACAGTACTCAACAATAAACAGCTGGTACAATGTAATGTCATCGTTTTAATTTTAATAAGCCCGTGGTTAATTACCCTTTTTAATGTTATGGATCAATGCATCTCTAACACCTTCAATTGACTTGTTCATGAAAAATATACACCCTCAGTGCATGCTATCCCATACACCATCAATCACTTACTAAGGCTCAAATGGTCATTCTCGGCTCGGGTACTACTTACCGGTACATGTACCCCGGGTACTCTTAACTTTACTTATATGTTCCCCGGGTACGGTAAATAAACTTAAACATAACCGCAAATATTATATTGTATCCGAGTTGTATATCCGCCAAAAATCCAATGTCGTTAAACATGCTACCGATAACGTAAAACAATATTGTTTACCTTAAACAACCTTCTCTTTTAAAAAATCTGCATCAACATGCTTTTTAGTTTGAGTGTTGAGAGGACGCCGTAGGAATAAGCAAGTAATCAAGAATACGTCTCTGTTTCTGCTTTTATTTCCTTCATGTATAATGACGATAAGGATTGACGACTAACATCGACAACAATGATCACAAGCATTTACGACTAACACTGACAACAAGCATTGGCGACTAGATGTAACATTGACGATTCTCTACAATAAATGAAATTAACAGTAATAAATGAATAATAAGATTATAGTACAACAGATATGCTTTTCAAAGTATAATATAATAGCATACACTCATTAGAATAAGAGGTTTCATAAATAACAATTTGAAACATTTTCAATAAATATCGAAATATCTTAAACAATATTTATTACACAGCATTAATTAATTGTTAAAACATAATATAAATACCGAATATGGTGTTCCCCATTTAACGGACCTTGGTAACCAAATAATGTTTCTTTTAAAAAATCTATGACGGTAAAAAGTGAACGTGCGATGTCGCGGAAAATATTATACTTGACGACGTCATACAATGACGTGACTTTAAACAATTTAAGATTTAAAATTAAATCACCTTATTGATTTTAACAATGAGTTTTGATAATATAAATGCCATTTAACAGAAAATTTACATAAATGTAAACATAATTAATTTTTACAAAATAGCCGACAACAACCGATTTAGTTAGAAAATTCCCGCGTACGTTTTAGTATATTTACCGTACACAGGGTACGAGCCTTACTAACTGTATTATTATTATATCTCACCAACTACAAGGTACCTTTACCTTGTTGTGTTTATCAACCTGGAATTTATGTAAAATCCGGCTAATTAGTAACAGATGTGATACACTGAGATAAAGATATTGCCTTAGTCCTTATGTATTTGAGGCTGTTTCCATAAATAATTAAGAAGTAACTTTTTACAGCTTTAAAGATTTTTTTAAAAATAAATAACTCAGAAAAAAGTTTATCAATTACAGAATAATTATTGATTTTATATAAAATGGCTCCTTTGTAATGTTTAAATGCTACAATTTTCAATCGACCAGTAATGACCAGTATTGACCGGTTTTAACCAGGTATTGACCGCCGGCCCGGTCAATACTCAATTGACCGGTCAATATGCCAACCCTGCATTGAAGCCTAATATGCATTTATCTATTATTATTTGGGCACAAATAATTTTACCGTGTGAAGACCCTACATAAAAATGCTGATTTTTTTCTTACTTGGTACCTGGCGACACACATTTTCAAGTCTATTTCATTAAATTTGGCATAGATATTTATAAAATTGGCATCGTATGAACCAGTAGTCATAGTATAAGCAACATTGAAGCCTAATATGCATTCATCTATTATTAATTGGGCACAAATAATTTTACTGTGTGAAGACCCTACATAAAAATGCTGATTTTTTTCTTACCTGGTACCTGGCGACACACATTTTCAAGTCTTTTTCATTAAATTTGGCATAGATATTTTAAAAAATGGCATCGTATGAACCAGTAGTCATAGTATAAGCAACATTGAAGCCTAATATGCATTCATCTACATGTATTATTATTTGGGCACAAACAATTTTACCGTGTGAAGATCCTACATAAAAATGCTGATTTTTTTCTTATTTGGTACCTGGCGACACACATTTTCAAGTCTATTTCATTAAATTTGGCATAGATATTTATAAAACTGGCATCGTATGAACCAGTAGTCATAGTATAAGCAACATTGAAGCCTAATATGCATTCATCTATTATTATTTGGGCACAAATAATTTTACCGTGTGAAGACCCTACATAAAAATGCTGATTTTTTCTTACTTGGTACCTGGCGACACACATTTTTAAGTCTATTTCATTAAATTTGGCATAGATATTTTTAAAAATGGCATTGTATGAACCAGTAGTCATAGTATAAGCAACATTGAAGCCTAATATGCATTCATCTGTTATTATTTTTGGCACAAATAATTTTACCATGTGAAGACCCTACATAAAAATGCTGATTTTTTTCTTACTTGGTACCTGGCGACACACATTTTTAATTCTATTTCATTAAATTTGGCATAGATATTTTTAAAAATGGCATTGTATGAACATATCGTCATAGTATAAGCAACATTGAAGCCTAATATGCATTCATCTATTATTATTTGGAAACAAATAATTTTACCGTGTGAAGACCCTACATAAAAATGCGGATTTTTTTCTTACTTGGTACCTGTCGAATCACATTTTCAAGTCTATTTCATTAAATTTGGCATAGATATTTATAAAAATGGTATCGTATGAACCATTAGTCATAGTATAAGCAACATTGAAGCCTAATATGCATTCATCTATTCTTATTTGGGCACAAATAATTTTACTGTGTGAAGACCCTACATAAAAATGCTGATTTTTTTTCTTACTTGGTACCTGGCTACACACATTTTCAAGTTTATTTCATTAAATTTGGCATAGATATTTATAAAATTGGCATCGTATGAACCAGTAGTCATAGTATAAGCAACATTGAAGCCTAATATGCATTCATCTATTATTACTTGGGCACAAATAATTTTACTGTGTGAAGACCCTATATAAAAATGCTGATTTTTTTCTTATTTGGTACCTGGCGACACACATTTTCAAGTCTATTTCATTAAATTTGGCATAGATATTTATAAAAATGGCATCGTATGAACCAGTAGTCATAGTATAAGCAACATTGAAGCCTAATATGCATTCATCTATTATTATTTGTGCACAAATAATTTAACCGTGTGAAGAACCTAGATAAAAATGCTGATTTTTTTCTTAGTTGGTACCTGGCGACACACATTTTCATGTCTATTTCATTAAATTTGGCATAGATATTTATAAAAATGGCATCGTATGAACCAGTAGTCATAGTATAAGCAACATTGAAGCCTAATATGCATTCATCTATTATTATTTTGGGCACAAATAATTTTACCGTGTGATGACCCTACATAAAAATGCTGATTTTTTTCGTACTTGGTATCTTGCGACACACATTTTCAAGTCTTTTTCATTAAATTTGGCATATACATGTATATTAATAAAAATGACATTGTATGAAAATGTCGTCCTAGTATAAGCAGAGAAGCATAATACGCATTCATCCATTATAATTTGGGCTCATACAATTTTACCGTGTTAGCACCATATATCAAGTTGCAGATTTTTTAAATATTCGCCACATACCCAAAGGCATTTTCATTAATATCTCAGAAAAATAGACCTATATATTAATACACATGGCATCTAAAGAACATTTTATCATAGTTAAACATGGTTTCAAGCCAACCTGGAAATCAGGGAAAACCTGGAAAAAGACTTTCACTTTCACTAACGCCCAGTACAAATATATGGACAGAATGATTTTTTCACTTACCGGTATGTGGGTGTATGTTGGCTCCACTTCACAAGATACAGTCATTGTAGTTTAATTGAAAAACGCATCTTACAATGTGAGATGAGTTCTGGGTTCAATATAAAGAAGTGAAACTCCAGCTGCTGGAGCAGTATTGAATTTTTATTAAAAACAATTAGTTGGTCCTTTATTTAAGGCAAGTGACCGATTGCCCAAACAGTACAAAACAGCACAATACAGCACAATACAAACCAACATAAACACAAAATATGAATAAAGCTGGGGTCACCGCCTTGGAACGGTCAATGCAAAGCATTGGGGGTTTAAACCTGGTTATAGAGCGCTCAACCTCACACTTGGCCCAGCAATATTCATAATACATTTAAGTGTAAATAAAATTTAACGTCATAGCATTGTAACTCAAATTAAACAATAATAAAAGGGAATTAAAACGCATTCAATTTAATTACTATTTAATTACTCAATTGCATTGAAGATACAAGAGTAACAGAATTACAACTTTTTGACGAACGATCAAATTAAACTATTAACAATTGTCAACTACATTCCTTCTTTATAGAAAAGATTTGAGAATGTAGAATCATAGAGTTAATATCTCAGATAATCATCGCGCAAATACAGGAAGAAGCAGCAATAATGGGTGTAAAAATTCCATATTACATAGCTTGGTTGTTTATGTGACTGCTAAACAAATTAAAAATAATTAAATCAAACAAGAAACGCCTATCAGAGAGAAAATATAAATAAAATGGAATGGAATGCAAGCCCCAGCAGTGCCCTATCATGTGTGATATACAGAGCCATTATGATTAAATATACACAGTTATCTTTTTAAACAATACAATTAAATATAAGAAATAATGTTAAAGGGGCATTGCTGCTTAGCCATTTTTGGGATTGTATTGTGATTTTTTGCCAAATTTGACACTGAATAACAGGGTTTATATACATCCCAAGCATAAATGCTTCTAAATTTGTAAAAAAAAACAAGTCGAAGTGTGCAGAATATTAAAAATTTGCAACTTTATGATGTCTAAAGGTCATTAAATGCCACTCAAAGTTTACATTTTTTGTACAAAATGACCCATTTTGTGCTGTCCATTATTGGTTAATGTTTTACGCTGTCAGGTCCAAAAACGCTCATTCTGTAGCTTGTTTGGACTATAATCTATAATGTGGCCAAGTTTCAGCAGATTCGACCCAGTGGTTCTGATTTTATACGCCGTGCCTAGCTTTTATTAGTCCACTACCGGTTTCACCGGAGGGGATTTATGGTTTGTGCTCTGTGTGTCCGTCAGTCAGTCAGTCAGTCAGTCAGTCTGTCACACTTTTCTGAATCCTGCAATAACTTTAAAAGTTCTTAATACTTTTTCATGAAACTTGAAACATGGATAGATGGCAATAAGGACATTATGCACGTGATTTCATTTTGTTCCTATGTCAAAAATTCTTGTTTCTATGGCAATAAATAAAAACATAAAATAAATTCTGACAATGGTGGAGCCGGTAGGGGACAAATTTGCTTGACAATAGTCTTGTTGAGTATTACTCACTGACTTATGCATATGCGCTCGGCTGTTTTCGGAGAATACCTGAGGTATTGTCATAGCCAGCTCATCGTGTCGTATCGTTTCTTTTCGCCGTCCGGCGTCCGCCATGCTAAAACCTTAACATTGACCCATTGTACCCACAATTTTCGTACCCACATATTTTTTCGTAACCAAAATGTTAGTACCCACATTTGTTTAGTACCCAAAATTTGTGTTCCCACATTTTCTTACCCAAAATTTTCGAACCCACATTTTTTTAGTTCCCACTCATTCCATCCCGCGAAACCCTTAAGGTGTCGCAACCCTAGTAAATAATTACATTATTAATGTTTAGATTGAGTATATTTTCTGAGGAAGGTATTTTGAGAAATTCATTTTGTAAATTGAGTTTTGTTTGTTAAGTCCTGATCTGTATTTAATTTTGTTCTTATTGTTACTGCTGACTTCAAAATTATGTGAATGTTCAATGTCATCTTAATGGACAGTTAAAATCATGTTATATCCATAATGACCTTCCAGCTATTAGTTAGGACTCATTTACATGTTCCTTTTTTGCCCATTTCTCATTGTGTCTTGTATATTTTATGTCATGTATTGAATAATGATAAAATAACATCACATTTACTATTTATGAGATATTTTCAATTTAAAAGTCTTTTTTAGCTCCACTAGCCAGAGGCAAGCGGGTCTGATGTCATGGTCCTGTGTCCGTCGTGCGTGCGTACGTGCGTCCGTGCGTGCGTACGTGCGTTCGTTAACTTTTCCTTTAAACATCTTCTGCTCCTAAAGTACTGGTCCAATTCTGATGAAATTTCTCAGGAATGTTCTTGGGGTAAATCTCTTTCAAATTTGTTCAAATTATGTCCCTGTGGTCAAATTTGACCCTGCCCTGGGGGTCACAAAAATGATAATTTGCTTATATAAGGCCTATTTTGTGAAAACTTTCAAAATCTACTCGTCCATAACCATTGGGCCTAGGGCTATCAAATTTGGTATGTAGAGACATCTAATAGTTCTCTACCAAATTTCTTCAAATTATGTCCCTGGGGTCAAATTTGACCCTGCCCCAGGGGTCACAAAATTGAACATATGCTTATAAAGGGTCTATTTTGTAAAAACTTTACAAATCTTGTTGTCCATAACCATTGGGCCTAGGGCTACCAAATTTGGTATGTAGTGAAATCTTATAGTCCTCTACAAAGTTTGTTCAAATTATGCCCATGGGGTCAAGTTTGACCGTGCCCTGAGGGTCAAAAATTGAACATATGCTTATAAAAGGCCTATTTTGTGAAAACTTTAAAACATTGCTTGTCCATAACCGTATGACATAGGGCTACCAAATTTGGTATGTAGTGACATGTAATAGTTCTCTTCTTAGTTTGTTCAAATTATGCCCCTGGGGTCAAATTTGAAACTGCCCCGGGGGTCACAAAATTTAATATATGCTTATAAAGGGCTTATTTTGTGAAAACTTAAAAAGAATTCTTGTCAATAACCATTGGGTCTAGGGCTACAAAATTTGGTATGTAGTGACATCTTATAGTCCTCTACCAATTTTGTTCAAATTATTCCCCTGGGGATAAATTTGACCCTGACCTGGGAGTCACAAAATTGAACATACGCTTATATGGAGTCTATTTTGTGAAAACTTTAAAAATCTCTTGTCCATAAACATTGGGCCTAGGGCTACCAAATTTGGTATGTAGTGAAATCTTATAGTTCTCTTCCAAGTTTGTTCAATTTATGCACCTGGGGTAAGATTTGACCCTGCCCCGGGGGATCACAAAATTGAACATATGCTTATATAAGGCCTATTTTGTGAAAACCTCAAAAATCTTTCTGTCCATAACCATCCGGCCTAGGGCTATCAAATTTGGTATGTAGTGACATCTTATAGTCCTCTACCAAATTTGTTCGAATTTTATCCCTTGGGTCAAATTTGAACCTGCCCCGGAGGTTACAAATTTGTACATATGCTTCTATAATGCCTATTTTGTGAAAACTTTAAAACATTTCTTGTCAATAACCATTAGGCCTAGGGCTACACAATTTAGTATGTAGTGACCTTGTATAGTCCTCCACTTAGTTTGTTCTAATTATGCCCCAGGAGTCAACTTTGACCCTGCCCTGGGGGCCACAAAATCGATTATATGCTTATATAGTACCTATTTTGTGAAAACTTTAAAAATCTTTTTGTCCTGAACCATAAGGCATAGGGCTACCAAATTTGGTATGTAGTGACATCTAATAACCCTCTACCAAATATGTTCAAATAATGCCTCTGGGGTCAACTTTGACCCTGCCCTGGGGGGTCACAAAATTGAATAAACGCTTATAAAGCGCCTATTTTGTGATATGTTTAAAAATCTTCTTGTCGAAAATTATTCAAGCAAGGGCTACCAAATTTGGTATGCAGTAACATCTTATAGTCCTCTACCGAGTTTGTTCAAATTATGCCCTTTGGGTCAAATTTGACCCTGACCCGCGGGTCACAAAATTGAACATTAAATACGCTTATATCTTGCTTATTTTGTGAAAACTTAAAATATTTTTGTCCTTATCTCTGGGACCTAGGGCTACCATATTTTGTATGTACATGTAGTGAGATATAGAGAATAACAGGTTACTGCCTGATCGTTTTGTAATATATCAGGCGAGGCTTAGAATAAAATAACGGCAAGGCTTGCCAGTACTGCGCGTTTTGTTTACTGTGGTGGTTGTTCGTAGATATTGAGGTTCTGCACGTTAAGTACAGCTCCAAAAAACATGTCATTTATTGGATTTCGGCCAGGAAACTGTGCCTGTGAAACTGCCGGGTGGGTGGGGAGAGAAATGTGCATTTCGGAAGTGTTGACAGAAGTGCATAAAACAGATGGAATTGCAGTAGAACATGTTGCCAAAAGGTTTGAACATCTTTTTTGTGTTTGTTCGGAAATTCCACTGTAATTGGTTATTGACTGTACGTTTTTGTGTCCTGTTATTTGCATGATTTCGGTGCGTGCGATATTGGAATCCCTTAGTTTTTGAACAAGGTGTTTTCTAGCAGAATGATAACTTATGTTTTTTGTTTTTTCAAAACAGGCCTCGATTCCCATAGTTTTCAACATCTTGGCAATTTTTTTTCACCAAGTTTCTGCCGTGATTAAAAAGTGACTAAAATACATTTTCCTTGTGTTTTTTTTTATAGATTTTTTTGCTTTGCTTTCAGGCAGTCACGTTTGAGGGAAAATCTGGACTACTGCTCCGGAAGATAGAGTATGGGTACTTTGCTCTTTGAAGTTTCCGTCAATGCTTCCCACAATGCTACGCAATGTGACAGGCTCGTATTCATCATCATCATTCTTGCCAATGGAGAGCGGATATGTGGCAAGATATTCATCTAGATGGTCGACTGATAAATTGTGGATTGCCTTCGTTTCGCCTTTCTTGGAAATATATTTTTGAAATCGACTGACATCTGCCAGTGTTTTCCGGATAGTGTTTTTGTTATCTTCGGCTTCAATTAATTGTTGTACATCTTCGGTTGTTATTTCTATTGCGTCTGATATGTTTTCACTGTTCTCAGTTTTTGATTTTGTTTCAGTAAGGGATTCTAAATAACTTTTATTTAAATTGACATTTGCATTCGTGATTTCATCAAATGGTTCATTAAACACACTCGGATTTATTCCAAACTGATTGGCAAAGTCTTCCTCAGACATAACAACTTCCTCCATTAAACCGTCCCAAACAATGTCAACTTACCTCCATCCACAAAGTCTGACATGGTAATGTTTATTTATTGTATTTATATATGTGTTTTATGTTTAAGTCCTTATTTTCAAAAGAAATTAGCACTAACTGTTGGCGTTAAGTACGCGATAAAACATATAAGAATAAAAAATAAAAAATATAACAATTAATACAAAAGATAACTATTGATTTCCTCAAGTGAATACGTTTTCCAAAATATTCGCACCAATGCGGAATTTATTCAAGACAGTTAATTCGCATAAAACCTTATAACATAGGAGAGAGCTGTTTATCATTTGGAAGTCATGTCCCAAAATGTGTTTTAAATGGAACTTAGTTCCAAAAAGGGGGGTTAACGCGTTTTAATTCGAATATAAATTAATGCAAAGACATCAAACGCGTCGAGATAATAAAATTATATTGATTTTTGTTATAAAGACGGACAAATCAGTATATGTATTAATGAAAAATTACAAGGCAATTAATGCAAACAATGGGAAAGTATTGACCCACTGAGAAAAAAATACGTCAGATTACGACTAATGCATAGCAGTATATGTATTTTTAAAGTGCCATTCGACGATATTTGACAAGTACGTTTAAAAATTATTGGTGAGGCGGGGAAGGTGGAGGCGGGCGTATATTAATAACCCGATACGGTTAATACATGGACATTAATTACAAATGAAATAGAAATAGATGAAATTTAATTTTATTTAAAAAATATTTAATTTTTAATTTAATGGTGTTTGCTTGATAATTTTATGTAATGCTCGTTGATACCAATGTATATATGAGAAAAATTATGTTGTACATTCTGTGTTATACACAAAGAAACAGGTACAGGTTTCTCAACTGAATATCTGCTGAAATCCTACATTTAAATTGAGATAAACTTTGAAATATTTCAGGCCGTGGTAAACTTTCTTATTGAACAGTTCATGTATACCTTTGCCATAATCTGAAATTGTTTTAACGTTTGTTTTACAATTGTTCATATCTTCTTATATGTTCTCCTTTAATAGTAAAATTGCGGAATATTGGTCAAGTTCGTAATAAAGCTGTGGTTGATGTTAACCAGGATAATGTTCATCACGAAAATCCCAAAAGCATGGCTTATATTTCACATATGTGTCGTATATGGACTCCATATCAAGCATAATGTGGAGCATATGGATATATTTAAGTTATATTAGTATTTACGTGCTGAGCTATTTGATAAATGCATTATGGTACGGACTGTTTAGAATATATCTTTAAAATGCATGTCTGCCAATTATTATATACGTTCATGCTAGACTATATAGTTTCACGCCACTTCTCGTAATGATTGGAGACACCGGATGGATTCCAAGTGTATACCGACGTATGCTTTCTATGCTATGGTACTGGAACAAGCTCGTGCAATTGGACGATCACAGAATCACCAACAAAGTGTTTATTGCTGACTATAATAGTCACACAGAAAACAATAACTGGACAAAAGATTTAAAAGAGGTACTCAGTACAATCGGTATCTCAAACAATTTCGTTAATAAAACAGTGGTAAATCTTTCGCAAGCAAAATATCAGATGCATCTTTATTATGCCAATAAATGGAGCCAGGATATCCAGCATGTTCATAAATTAAGGACTTATTGACTCTTTAAGTGTACATTCAAGATTGAACTTAACCTTAAAAAGAATGAACGATCAATGTGTTGTCAATAAAGAATGTGTATTCTTCCATTAAGGGTTGAAACTGGACGATTTTTATGAGAACCTTTAGAACAGAGGTCGTGTAGATTGTGCAACGGTGATCGTATAGAAGATGAAGTACACTTTCTGTTTTAATGTAATACTTACAATGATTTACCGCGCGTTCACTTGGCAGATATATCATCTTAGCTGAAAAAACACAATTGTATTAGTATACTTAATATACTTATGTCCTTTTTTCCACAAAAACTGGTTAAATTTATTCGTAAAGCATATTTAATAAGAAGAACTGTTATTTATGAACAGTTCTGAATGAGTATATCATCGACATAAAATCCTGTACAATTCTTTTTATTTTTTATTTTTTCATTTTCATATCCGTTATATATTTTATTCACATGTACCAGTGTATATGGTGCTACTGTATATAATTAGAAATTTTAGTTTTGGTGACTAATATGCCCATCGGGTCGAGTGCAAAACACATTTATATATATATATATATTAATATGATATTTTGTTGTATTGCACATGTCACAATAATAAACAATTTACTTACTTACTTACATACATAAAGTACGTTAGTGACATGATTAAAAAATCGCAAGATATTTGCCTTATTGTTCCTTTCTTTAAATTGTGATATATGCTTGCAAGTTTGCAGGTATTTCTTTTAAATATATGTTTTTCCTTATTATTGTATACAGTTTGTTTAAGACACATGATGTGTTCGCAATATGGTAAATTTAATTTTTCTTCAGATTATATGCCAAATTGCATGCGTTCCATATTTTATTCTATATGTAAGAAATATCTTAATATTCAAAAATGCATTTCTATTGTAACATTATAACACATGTCGAATTATTTTCCTGCTTTCTAAAATTAGGATAGAGCTTTGTAATAATCGTGTTATGAATAATTTACGATACTTTCTTGTATGGTTTGATAATTACATTTTCTTTAAACTAGCTCTAATTGCGTACCGTTTATACACAAAGAATATACTAATGTAGAAATTGTATACTAATTAAAAATGTATTTGTCGCCTAACTAGAACACATGATATAAGGAGCTATATTGTATTACTTCCAAAAAAGCGCAGGCATCAATTTACCGTCAGTGCATCCATTAATGTAATATCAAAATAATCGAAACTACGAGAAACATAGTAATTTGGATAGGCCGTTTACATTATGCGAACATTTGTTGAAATTTATATGTTTATTGCATATATAAAAAAAATAAAAATCTATTTCGTACTTACTTAGTAAGGATTGCTTATTTGATAAGTTTTAGGAATCAGTCATATCCAAACATTTTGACAAATTGGATGTCAGTTTCTGTAACGGTGTCGCATATTTATAATTATCATTCCCTTTGAGAAGTCAATTTAACTTAAACTGTATGCACTATACGCAAGAAGGAAAAATCGACCAAAAATTAGTTCGTTGAATGTCATGCGTCTGCTTATTACGTCTTAATAAAGTATTGGGTGTCTAAGAAACTGAGATATCGGCTGCTGATGTAAGTGGAGTATTTTGTTGTTTACATTTTATAAGACCGATCGCTTCACATTTCGTGCACTTCATAACGAAAGCTTTTGGTAACAATGCTTGACATCTATGCATTGGGTATTAGACACCAATGGATGTATAAAGTGTTAAAAATGTGCATGACATTTGCCTCACACGCACTTGCTTCGTTAAATTTGTTGGTAATTATATAGATGTATTCGACATCCACTGTTTGCGGGCGTGTAATCGTTGGTTGGAAGATGTTGGTATCTGGAGTATGGTCGTTTTCTAAATCGTAATGTAAGATATACTAGCACACAATTTCAACGCAACCGTACCCTTGTACCCTGTCAATACTTTACTATACAGTAGTATACTACTTGCATTACCTCAATCTGCCAAATAAAACATCTGTTAAACACTGTAGTGCGACTAAATTATGTCAAAGAGGGATAATTTTTAAACGAATTCGCTTTACTGTCCTTCTGTGCAGGGCATTGCTTTCCGCATAACTAAAGCTTAACTGCCTGATAATATTGTTTTGTTCCTCTTAAAGTTTGCAATTGTGCTTTAAATCGATAACAACGACCTTTGTAAGGATGCATAGAATGACCATATGAAACTTGTTTCAAGATGGAATTTTAAGGAAGATTTCATAGATTCAAATTAAAATGCTTTGTGTTTACATAAGCAAACTAACTCTTCTGAATAAGTAAAATGTTAAAATTAGATGTTCGTTTAATTAATGCATCAATCGAAATTGGACAAAAAAAGGTCAAACGCTTCTTACTTTTTTCATCGTAATGTTTTAAAGCGTTTGTAACCGACATATCGTTTTAAGTACGATTCAAACTCAAGAACATTACGTGATATACTTACAGTGCACTCGCTTTGGCTTCCATAGATCATGGGCACGAATCAATTGTCAGGCAGATGTTTTTGTTTCTTTTACTTTTTATTTTTGAAACTTATTCCTTATACTACAGTTTGCCTAGTACATTCCATGAACGATATTTTTTAAATAGCCTTTCCTGTAAAAATGTTCAATATTACAATTCTGTTAGGTTGGAAAAAAGATGCAAAAATTTTGTTTTTAGCCATTAAAAAATCCACAAACGATACTCATGTATTGATGGAAATGAAATCACCGCCCTGTAACGTTAAATGCAACTCTGAATTAATGAAAAACTAAACGCAAATCTTCAACAATTTGAATCAAATGTACATTTTAAGAACATGAAAACATGAATGACAAATCGTGACAAGTGAATATAACACTACATAAATGATTTGAGTGCACTAGTGTCGTAATTAAAGAAAACATATTTAAAAGAAAATGGGGTATGTTGTAAGTTTCCAATATAACAAGAAACATAGTCCATCCGTGAAAGATATTGAACTATCATTAGAGCGACTTAAGAGGTGAATAATAAAACTATGTATGCACTACGTTATAAAGCCATTGCATGCTTTTTAAACATACAATTATAGAGCCTCAAAACTATGTATAACAGCGTAGTTGTCTTTAACAGATGATTTCTTAATTTAACGTTGTCGTTTATGACTAAACACTACTTTATTTAGAAGTAGTCGATATTGCTGCCAACCAATTATACGAAGAAAATAATTATTTCCGTGCTGTTTCATGTTAACGACGGAGTGTTTCCCTTGATTTGATTGTCATGCCAAAGGAAGTGTATATATACACTCTCAATCGCTTTATCCAAAAAACTGTGGGATATTATGTAGACTAAATAAACAATGTATTAACAAATCAACTCAAGAGTATGTATATTTTACTCCTTTTTCATACTAGTGCAAACTATTTGAGACAACATAGGCTTTCAATTACGCAACTCTCACAAGGCTTATTGCAAAAGTTGTAATTAAAAATTACATCGAGACAGTTTCTATGACTTCCTTACTTAATGATCATCTTTTTTGTCGTGAAAACTATTCGTTGTATGAAACTGAACCACTTAAGAAGAAAGTAATATCATTTATGTTATAACCACCTCATATCTTTACAGCCGTTGTTCATTAACTAACACATTGTTGATTGTTGTAGTAGATATAAATTACCAAACGGGATTTACATGAAATTAACTACGAAATTGTATTTCTAGTTTCGTCTGAAAATTTTAATGCGTCCCAAGGCGGTTTCTATATGACGTGGGGGCGGATGTTTCTTAAACACACACCATATAAAACCACACTTTTAAGTTCGTGGTTTAACCAAGGCCTATATTTTCAGTCTGTCCAGCTGATCTCAAAACGTATGTATTGCTTGTAAGTATACATTTTAGCGGAAAATAAATATAACATATATTGATTGAGAAAACGAGGAGAACCTTACTTGCATTAAGTATTTCGAAATCAAAACGTCGAATGCATGTTTGATATGATTGCGTAGGAGGGCACACGTGTGCTTAAAAAAAAATTAACTTATTATCTATTATTATCATTTTGATTCATATACATTAATAAGTGAGTAAAACTGAAATGTTTGTGTATATCAAGATTTATATGTTTCTTAAACAAACAACTTTACTGATTCAGCGTCAGAACGGTTCGCGCCAATGGATTGATAACCATTTCAAAATAAGATTTTAAAAATGGGAAAGTTGTTGCCTCTAAGCCGTGCCTTTTCCTCGTTTGTAAGGTCGAAATAGAAATCAGCGTGTAAATTAATGAAAGGGTGAGAAAATGATAAATGAGTGATTCACTTGCACTTATGGGCTCACGGCAGTTCCAATAAACACGATACAGTCATATCAGGATCCGGCGTTAGACCTTGTATTCATAATTTCTTTGATTGGTCCCGTCAATATATTTTTATACTTTCATAACGCAGTGCTTTTTAGTCAGAGATACAAGTTCCTTTTTAATGATATTTACTGTTTAGCATAATTGTCCATACAAAATTATTGTTATAATAGTTATTAAATAACATCATTATTAAACAAAATTAAAATGTGTAATCATTATATTAAATAAATCAACAGATACGAATTTATATGAAAAATGTATTAAGCCGGCTTCAACGAAGTTGGATTTAAAGATAAGAAGATTTGTGATTAGAAGATAGAACCAGTTTACTACCGGGTTTGCAAACCATTCACTTTCGATACGCAATCTAGAATGTTCAATGCCGCTGGCTTATATTCTTGTAAGTTATACATTATTGCGATACCAACGACATTGTCAAATTACATTAGCGTATTTCAAATCCTTTCAATATTGGTTGGATGCGTGCATGGATGCATTCTGTTGCAATACGTTCCGAATGTTATTTACATTAGAGAGTTGGTCTTATTGCAGATATCAACCAATTCAAATGTGGACAACTACACGTCTGCGTAAGTGAATAGCCTAGGTTATCTTAAATGTATTGCTGAAAGGAATATTTAGAGATCAATATTATTTTTAATCGTCGGGTTTCATATTTTAACAAAAAAGCGACAACATTTCTTTACAAATTGTATTAACATTAACATGCTTAATCCTTCAGGTAATCTGTCAAATTCTACGTCTATGCAAGTCGTTGAATCAGAGCGAATCTATTTGAATATTATTTATTCGTCGCGATACATTTTTAAGTCCAAACGGATATGTTCCAAATGCAAACTTCGGATTAGACCATTTACCCATTAATCAATCCAACAAAATATTGGCTTATTCAAGCATTAGTTATATAGTCGAAATGTTTCATTTAAAATGGAATAAGATTCGCTTAAGATGAAATATTGATGATTGATTTAAGCTTCAATCGATTTCACTTATGCAGTTGTACGAAGTGCACTGTCATTGCATTATTGGCAGTTCATGAATACGTAACCAGGTTTACTTGTTACTTTCACTTCAATATTCTTCATGCTATATTTTCTGACCACATATTTTGTTTATGATCTTTACAGGTTTAATGTTAGCACTGTAGATCAATTCAAACAAATTAATGTCTGAAGTGCTCGAAAATGCCTCCGCGCAAAGTCGGATTATTGTTAATCAAAACACAACATTTTATGACGCATATATTTTGGGTTCGGAGGCAAACATCAAAATGGTTAATAACAATTTTTAATTCTAATGTGTTCACACCACCAAGATACAACCAAAGTCGTTTCTTTGTGAATGCAGAATATGTATGGCTTTGCTAACTCGGACTTGAAGTGAATGTTGGTGTTACTCATATATGATAACAACGTTATATGCTGCAACGAACAATTACAAAACATAACCATAACCTTAATGTCATTTCTGATAACATTCTATTAACGAAAAAGTCAAGCGCAACATGAGAGTAAACCTATATCCTTGACAACACAATGTGCGAATACGTCGTTTAGCTTGATAGATGACACTAGACTACTGTTTGTGAGTTGTTTCATGATTACTACCGTGAATGTTGTTCTGACACTCTCAACAATGTTTAAACGTTGAATCATGCCTGTGTTGTTGCCGTTTTTTGTTGTTGTTTAATTCGAATAAGTTCGACTTCGAATGCTTGGGAAGCAAGATAAAACAAATAAATATGCTATAAGATGCATCATCCTTCAGTTTAAATATGCAATAAATATACAATCGTAAACAACACACTAGTTCACTGTAAGGAAATACATTAACATGTCTTTAATAGTTCATGCCTGCCCATTAACATTAGTTCAATTAATACAATCCATGTATTACAATTAATAAATGGTTGTTTTTCCGTGTTTTTTTTTAAATTGTTATTTAAAAGCATTTCACGACCATGTGGGCTTTAAATTTCAGCAATTATATGATTGAACAGGCAGGAGAAATCGTTATGATATTTACAGAGGTTATTTTATATATTAATCATTATCTTCGGTGTATAGGCAAATATGTATGTATGTGACGTGCAATGATGTTTCGGTAGTGTGATATATTGTGTATATAAAACAGTGATAGGAACGTTCATTTGAGAAGCGGACTACGTCATCGTTTTAATTCAACATTAGAAAATGTCATCAACAAGATCTGCACATATGACATTAACGTTTGTTTTACAAGTGTTCATATCTTTTCATTTGTTCTCATTGAATAGTAAAGTTCCCTTGACTATAGTTAACATAATATTGCGGAATATTGGTAAGTTCGTAAAAAAGCTGTAGTAGATGTTAACCAGGATGATGTTCATCACGAATGTCCCAAAAGCATGGCTTACATTTCACATAATTTTATGTGTCGTATATGACCTCCATATCCAGCATAATGTGGAGCATGTGGACCTGCATATCCAGCATAATGTCAAACATGTGGTTGCATTCAAGTTATATAGTTGTCTATGGATGTGAGCTTATAAAGACATTAGCAATAACACTGTACACAAAGATTACTCATATACATGTTCTTTTGTGTTGTGTGTTCTGTGTATAGTTTAGCAAAATTGGTTCGGGTTTGTGCAAAACAGAGGGATTTTGTTCCAGATCCAGCTAACATGGATATTCCACTTGTATCAAATATCAATGCAATACATAATACCATTAACACAACCTTGATCAGAACATGAATATTGGAGCAATGCGGTAATGTGTTTTTTTTAAAGATATACTTTTATCGTGATATTCAACCAAGAAATAATGCAAATGTACAGAATACATAAAAAGCTTCATCAACTTTTTAATCTGGCACTTGAGCGCTGAGCTATTTGATAAATGCATTATGCTACGGTCTGTTTAAAATATACCTTTAACATGCATGTCTACCAATTATTATATGCGTTCATTTTAGACAATATAGAACGTTAGTGACATGATTAACAAATCACAAGACATTTGCATTATTGTTCCTGTCTTTAAACTGCGTTATATGTTTACAAGTTCACAGGGAGTACTTTCAAATATATGCTTTTCCTAATTATTGTATATAGTTTGTTTAAGACACATGATGTTTTCGCAATATGGTAAACTTAATTTTTCTTCAGGTTATATACCAAACTGTAATAAAAAAATAATCGAAACTGCGAGGAACATAGTAATTTGGATAGGCCGTTTACATTATGCAAACATTTGTTAAGAAAGATATGTTTATTGCATACATAAATGAAATCAAATCTTTTTTGTACTTACTTAGTAAGGATGAATTATTTGAGAAGTTTAAGGAATCAGTTATATCTGAACATTTTGACAAATTGGATGTCAGTATCTGTAATGGTGTGGCATATTAATAATTATTATTCCCTTCGAGAATTCAATTTAACTTAAGATGTATGCAACATTTGCAAGAGAGAAAAATCGACCAAAAATTAGTTTGTTGAATGCCATGCATCTGCGTATTACGTCTGAATGAAGTATTGGGTGTCTAAGAAACTAAGATATCCTCTGCTGATGTAAGTGAAGTATTTTGTTGTTTACAGTTTATAAGACCGATAGCTTCACATTTCGTTCACTTGATAATAAAAGCCTTTGGTAACAATGTTTGACATCAATACATTGGGTTTTAGACAACAATTGATGGGTTCAGTCTTTAAAACGATGCATGACGTTTGCCTCACACGCACTTGCTTTGTTAGATTTGTTGGTAATTGTATAGATGTCTTGACCTGTGAGAAGAACACGACGGACAGTTTGAAAATGTTTTTTGGTAAGACTGAATTGGTTCCATCTTTATGTTTCTGTTCTAAACACATATAAACTTGCAAACGTTACTCTGCACTATAAAAGAGACCCAAACGAAATGTTACTCATTTAATGTTTTAAAATAGTAAGCGATTGATATGCTGACTTGTTTCAGGTGTACACTATAATTGTTGCATGAGGGTAACAAAAGTGGGTTTACTATGAATACGGGATATGAAAGGTCGTCACAATTTTGATATATGTATTGTATGATGCTCTAGAGTTTGTGTATAAAAAAGTGTTTTTTTTTAAATTAAAATTTAGTAATTGCAATTTTTCAGACGCTCCCTATTTGACGTCAACTGTGACATGTTTTGTTTGCTTGCAGGTGTGTGATCGTTTTTCGATAGATGTTAGTTTCTGAAGTTTGGTCGTTTGCTCTATTGAAATGTAAGATATTCTAGCACACAATGTAAACTCACCCGTACCCTTGTACCCTGTCTATACTTTACTATACAGTAGTATACGACTGCATTACCTAAATATTCCAAATAAATCATCTTTTAAACACTGTATTGCGACTATACTATGTCAAAGAGGGATAATTTTAAACAAATTCGCATTGCTGTCCTACTGTGCATGGCATTATATTCCGCTATTGTTCCTCTTTGCTCTTAAATTTTGCAATTTTGTTTTAAATCGATAACAACGACATTTTTAAGGACGCATAGAACGAAAATATGAAACGTGTTTCAAGATTTAATATTAAGGACGATTGTTATAGAATAACAAAAAACGTTTACATACTGTTACATATGCAAACTTACACTTCTGACTAAGTTTAAAAGTTTAAAATAGATATTCCTTCCATTTACTAATCAATCCATTTCTGTGAAAAATTCCCATTTTACAATTATGTTTGGTTCACAAAAATTAGCTTGTTCACTATTGACAAATCCACCAACGATAAGCATGTATTGATAAATGCGATCACCGCTATGAAACGTTCAAGGTACATATTCAGTAATAAAGAAATAAACGCGAATCTTCGACAATCTCAATCAAATACACCAAACAATAAAATGAAAACAACAATGCCAAAATCGCGACACGTGAATGTAACACTATATAAATGATTTTAGTGAACTAGTGTCATTCGTATAGAATATATATATATATATATATATATATATATATATATATATATATATATATATATATATATATATATATATATATATACATATATATATTTATTTAAAAGAAAATGGGGTATGATGTAAGTGTTCAATATAACAACAAACATAGTCCATCCGTGAGAGATATTGAACTATCATTAAGGCGACTTAAGAGACTTTTACGATGTCGAGAATATAGCTATGTATTTACTACGTTATATAGCCATTGTATACTTTTTAAACAAACAATAATAGAGCTTCAAAACTATGTATAACAGCGAAGTTGTCTAAAAGCTATGCTTTCAATGTAACATATTCCTTAATGACAATAACACTCCTTTATTTAGAAGTACTAGCTATTGATGCGTACCAATTATACTAGAAAATATCGATTAAAATAATTATTCTCCTTCTGCTTCATGTTAACCACGCAGTGTTTCCCTGGACTTGTTTTTCATGCCCAATGTATTGTATATATACAATCTCAATCGCTTTATCCAGAAAACAGTGGTATATTATGTAGATTAAATGAACAACGTATTAAAAAATCAAATCAAGAATATGCAGAATTAACTCCTTTTTCATACTAATGTAAACTATTTGAGACAACATTGACTATCAATTACGCAACACGCACAAGGTTTACTGCAATAGGTGTAATTAAAGATAACATCGAGACAGTGTCTATGACTTCCTCACTTAATGCATAAACTTTTTTGTCGTAAAAAACTTATTGGGTGTCAATGTAACACTTTTAAAGAAAGTAATATAATTTATGTTGTAATCACTACATATATCTTTACAGCCGTCGTTAATAAACAAACATATTTACTTGAAATAAACGACGTTTTTATTTCTCGTTTCGTCTGAAATTTAAATGAACCCCAATGAGGTTTCTATATAACGTGTGGGCGGATGTGTCTTAAACACATACCATATACAACTACACTTTCAAGTACGTGGTTTAACACAAGGCCTTGTTTTTCCAGTCTTTCCAGCTGGTCTCAAAACGTATGTATTGTTTGTAATTATACATTTAAGCGTAAAATAAATTGAAAAATATTAAATGAAAAAAAGAGGAAAAACTTACATTATGTATTTCGAAATCATAATGTCCAATGCATTTTTGATGTGATTGAGAAGAATGGCACACATGTTCTTTAAAAAATATTATTTAACTCAGTAACAACTATTTTCATTTCAATACTCACAAAACAATAAGTGAGTAAAACAGAAATGTATGTGTATATCAAGATTAATATCTTTCTTAAACTAACAACTATACTGGCTCAGCGTCAAAACAGTTCGCGGAAAGGGTTTGGAAATCATTTTAAAATAAGATTATGCAAATGGGATAGTTGTTTCCTCTATGTCCGTGCCTTGTCCTCGATTGTAATGTCGAAATAGACATCAACGTACGAAATTAATTTGATGGGGCTGCCGTTCGTCGGTCTAACATCGTATGATCAATGGCATTGCATCCTGTGATTATATCACCTACGAATCCCGGCACAGAATCTCGGATGAAAGACTACTTGTAATGTATGCGAAGGCGAATACAGAATATTAAAATGAATAAGTCATCAAGGAGTATTAACCGCAAAAAAATAGTTTGCTACCTTAGATGTGATTTTCTTCTCGTCAATACGCGAGATATTTTGCAAACGTGTAAATATGTTTTGCCTGTAAACTTATGTGTCTTTATAAAGCATCTTCAAATGTGTTTTTTTTTCAACAATGAAAGTTTAACTATGATATGTTTTTATGTTTATGATAATTTAAACGTCAAATCTTATAGAAAACAGTTTTGGTATTTATATAATGTTAGTTTTTTCGTCTCCGCGTTAATCGAGTCATTTTAAGTGTGAGTTTTACGATTTTGATTTTAACTCATTTGTATCCAAAATAACTAATAATACATTAATACGTTAGACAACAGCCGCGCCTACGAATATATGACATATATGTGGCTTTCGCCTCTACAACGACCATATAATGCCCTTACAAACACCAAATTTACAATCACGCATTAACGTTTGTGGTTTTGAAACAAATTCAACACTAAGATATTCAGCGTAAATAAGCCAAATTCTATCTGAAATTTCACGACAGTGTTTTTAACTATTTTATTCGTGAAATACAACTTTTTTTATTATTTAACACATTATAGTTCTTCGTAAATGAATGAATGGGTGTGAAATGGTAAATAAGTGATTTCATTTGTATTTATGGGCCCATGGCAGTTCCAACAGTCATATTAGGATCCGGTGTTAGACCTTGTATTCATAGTTTCTTTAATTTTTCCTGTCAATATATTTTTATACTTCCATTTCTCACTACTTTTTAGTTAGAAAGACAAGTTTCTTTTAATGATATTAATTGTTTATCATTATTGCTAATAATAAAAGTATTGTTATAATAATTATTAAATAACATAATTCGGTCACTTGCCTTAAATAAAAGACCAACTGATTGTTTATTATAAGAATTCAATACTGCTCCAGGAGCTGGAGTTTCACTTCTTTATATTAATCAAAATTAAAATGTGTAATCAACATATTAAACAAATTAACAGACACGAATTTATATGAAAAATGTATTTAGCCAGCCTCAACCAAGTTATGACGATCTTAAGGACTTCGTCAATTTAATATGCAAATAATTCGACGATCGCATGGCATGATGGAATAGGCTACGTAATTTTTTTAAACTGGTAAACATGATCTCATATATGTGCATTTTTTCCTTGCAAGGAGATTCGTGTTTAGTTCATTTTTTATGCTAGATATAGAATGTATGACTTATGGTGGATAGGTGAATAAAACTTTCGTTGTCTTCCATTTAAGAAGTTTACTACTTTTTGGTTTGCTTTAAGTTGTCAGGTTTACGTATTTGTCTAAAGCATTGATTAGCAATGTCCTAACAAAATGCACTACATTTGAGATGCTACCCGACAAGATATTTTGAAAGATGCAAGCAATGATGACCCGCCGTTAAAACGTTGTTTGGTTTTGTTCATGTGCTTTGTTCGAAGCCGGTCAAAAAGTATTGCATCTAGTGAATACTCGACACAATAGCCGAATAAGATTGGATGACAACTACCGATAAGTAGTTTAAACACCTCTGCGTTAGACCTTGAAAGTAAAGGAGACAGTATATCTGATGTTTCTTGTCGAAAGGGAATCTATGGCATACACACAAAAGATCAGGATCGCTTAACAAATAAATAAAATAATAAAATGTACATTTATATAGAGTTGTATAAACATACATGTAAATGTATGTCAACCAAAACAGTCATTTATCAAGACTTTCAATTACATTAGCAATGTATTTTCTACCCATGCAGAATGTGCGAACAAGTAAAATCAGGAACTTTGCTCAAAAGAAATCATTTCTTAACTGATTATCACAAAGACCCAATTTGCTACCGGATTCGCCAACCATTCACTTTAGAAACGCAATCAAGAATTCCCAATGCCGCTGGCTTATGTTCTTGTAAATTATACATTTTTGCGATACCAACGACAGTGTTCAATTACATTTGCTTATTTCAAAATCCTTTCAATATAGATTGTGTGCGTGCATGCATGCATTCATACATTTCGAATGTTATTTACAGAATATATTTGATCTTATCGTAGATATCAACCAATGCAAATGGGAAAAACTACAAGTATACGTTAATGAATATGTAAATGTATTGCTGAAAGGAATATTTAGAGATCAATATTATTTTTAATCGTCGGTTATCATATTTCAACAAAAAAGCGACAACATTTCTTCACAAATTGTATAAACATTAACATGCTTAATCCTTCATGTAATCTGTCAAGTTCTACGTCTATGCAAGTCGTTGAATCAGAGCGAATCGATTTGAATATTATTAATTCGTCGCGATATATTTAAGTACGAACGAATATGTTCTAAATACAAACTTCGGATAAGACCGTTTACCAATTAATCAATCCTACGATATATTGGCTTATTCAATCATAAGTTATATAGTCGAAATATATCGTTTAAATGGAATAAAACACGCTGCAGATGATAATATTAATGTTTAATTTTAGCGTCAATCGATTTCACTTATGTAGTTGTATAAAGTGACTGCCATTGCATTATTGTGAGTTTACGAATACGTGACCAGGTTTACTTGTTAATTGCACTTCAATATTCTTTATGTTATATTTTGCGACAACATATTGTGTTTATTGTCTCAACAGGTTTGATGTAAGCCCGATAGTTCAATTTATACAAATAATATATGAAGCGCTCGAAAAATGCTTCCACACAAAGTCGGAATATTGTTAATCAAGACAACACAACATTTATTACGCATATATTTTGGGCACGGAGGCAAACATAAACATGATTAATGACAATTTTAAATTTTAATGTGTTCACACTACGAATATACAACCAAAGTCGTTTCTATCACATAGTCGATAGAATGACAACCCAATTCATGGTTAAAATATTCTTTATTATTGTGATCGTATAGTTCGCATTGTAAAATATCTATGAGCCGAGCACCTCCGTCCAGTCGTGACGGCTAACCAAACTCGACTCTCTCTAATACAAAATCTTGAAGTATTTATACAAAACATTTGTCACTATCAACTTTCATTAATTGAGTTGATAAAGAACTCCTTATACACTATTAAGGAAATCAGTCTTTATCAATACCCCATTAATTTCTGAATATTGGTCTTTTTCAACATGTAGGAAATGTACACTTTAAACAAGCAAACGTATTTCAATAGAGTGTACTATGTTATATACCTCCCCTAACAAGATAATTAATTTAAATATGTTATTTCAATTAATTAATATAATTGCTTACTAACATTATTTCTGGTAAATCAACTAATTTACAAAAACATCAACAGTTTCACTTTAAAGGAAACACTGCAAACATAATAAACAAACACACTGCAAACATATATATGTACCAAATAGTTCAAAACAAAACACATCATAAGAATAACGAAAAAAACACATCACTGATACTTTGGTTTCAAAACAGAACCAAATACATTGTAATAAAGTCAATATAAGAAAATGTAAAACATGTATTTTTAAATGTCACAAATGAACACGGATGACCCCAAACATCTTGTCACCATGACAGTTCATCGATGTCATATTGGAACTTGAGTGTCCACCATCGTGTGTCGTCCGTCATCCACCCCGGTGTAATCCGACGAATCATTAACGGTTATATCCATTAATTGAACGTTTTGAAGCCTGGTGTAATTCAAAATCTTATTAACTGTTACATGCATATTGTTTTACATGTATGCACATTAATGTAACATCTGGAAGAAAATGAACTTCTTTATTGATAAAAAATCTTCACCAACTATTATTTTGAGAATAGATAGCTGGACTTAATTTTTTTTTAAATCTATTTGTACATCTTCACCAACTGCTACTTTGAGAATAGACAGATGGACTTTTGTACAATGTAATAAAACAAACAATAATAATCTTCACATATCTAACATCTTTAGGATGATAAACAGGTCACTTCAAATATCAATAGTCTATTTACAATATCTAAATTCTTGTATATAAACATATACAATTGTTCTTCATTTCCTGAACCATGATACTTTGGGTGTTGAAGGAGAACGACCTTCTTCCATGACAATATTGTCATCCGCCTCTTGGGGCGACACCACATCATTTTGGTTTCGAACATTTGTAGTTGTTCTTGGCCGTATTTCATTTCTTGTCAACGGAATGGATTCATTACCAGTCAATATGTTAGGAAGCTCTATTGTTATTTCCCTACCTCCATGCTCATTTTTAGTTCTGTCTGACATAATGTTTGCGCACAATTTCTTTAACAACAGAGAAAGTATCACCATAAATCCGATAATCAGACCAGACATTAAAATAATCTCTGTAATTCGGCTTGAATGTTGTGTACCAGATATGTTCGAATTTGACCTTAATTTATGGATCTGGTGTATGAAATAGCTCATTGGTATTTCTTTTAAGGACGTTAAATTAGATGGTAATCCCCTGGACGTTATGTTTGGAAATTCATTATGAAACTCATCCCAAATGTGGAATTGGGACACATTAGTTAACTTAAGTAAACCAGAATATATGTCTCTATTTTTGTATGAAGTGGTCTTTTCATAAAAATCAGGTAAATAAAAGTATTTTGAGCTTGCTCTACAAGAATTATTCAAGCGCACAATTCCGACTGGTGGTGTTATCTCAATTTCATTCTGAGACTCTCTTTCTCTACACACAATAACTAATTTCAATCTCTCATTTGTCACTATGACCCATACTGAAGAAATGTACTGAACTACCGGTAACCCTTGATTTTGAGAAACAACTTTCGTACAACTTTCTTTCATTCTATCTTGCTCATTAACAAACATAGCCACGACGCAATGTTTATTCCAAATTGTTTTGTACCGGGCGCTTGTTATCAAACACTGTTTAATTTCCTGATTAGCACACAATTGATATTCATGTTCTGATAACAACGAATATTGTGTCCTATCTTGGCTTATCATAATTGCTTCTGACTCTAATCGAAAATTAGCAGTAAACTGTGAACCTTTAGTTTTGCTTTCCAATATGGGAATTAAAGGAAGAGGAAAAGAATATACTCTGAAAATGTCAAAACTTTCCTTTGTATTTAAAAGCGGTATATCTAACACTATCTCTATTCTATTATTTTGAAAATAAGTAATACAATCCAAAGATCGATAAAAGTACCATATATTCCACTGAGGATCTTCAGGTAACTGAAAATTATTACTTAATTTTGACTTCACATCCATTAACATAGCACGTAAGTTTTGTGGAGAAATAGTATTCATGGACAAATGATGCTTTAACAAACTATTAAGTTCGATTTTTAAGTTTTCTAAATAAAATGAAGCATCAGTACACATCATCTTAATTTCATCAACAATTAACTGAAATTGTAAAAATGAATGTAAAAACTGTTCTAATCGATAAAATCGTTGTTCAAATTGCTGTGACAATTCACCTATTTTCTTATCTAGCTCCATGATATATTTGACCAAATCCATTATGTTTCTCCTATTTTGTGCAACTTCAGTTCTAGTTAGATTTAAAATGGACAATCCAATTTCTAAATTATGCATTATTTTCTGCTGATTACTAGCTATTATTTCAACATTACGATTGATATTTTCTATGTCACCTTCAGATACGGTTCCAAAAAGAAAACTCATAGCTTGCCCTATGATAGGAATTAAGGAACGCCTATGTCTAGATTCTCTCAATATTTTAACCGAACGATAATCGATTAAGTTATCTTGTATGCTCTTGAATGTGTCATTGACCATGTTGAATTATATTTGTAAGCTTTTCATTGTTTCCCAATATCCTGTTAAATTAGACCGTTGATAAAATGAAAGTTCACTTTGCATTATACCGTTTATGAAAGGAATGTCCTGTTTCACTTTATCAATAAATGATAGATAAGGCTTTAGGTCATGCACAAAAACAACTAGCCAGCGTCCATTATTTACATAAACTTCATTAGTCTTATCATACACAACATTTTCTCTTATCAAAAATCCATTAGAACTACTAATGAACATGAGGAAAACAACAAAACACAACGCTTCCACACAATTCGCCATATTGTTTTATACTCTTTCTCTCTGCAAATTTTTCTGTTCTCTGTAAAATCCCTGTTTTACTGGAACAAAATAATGATCAGCATAAGACCACGTTCAAAACATCAGCATATAAATATATACAATAAACAAAGAGGTCTATTTACAATATATCAGAAATTAACTTTAATAATTTCTTGACATTATTTGATTTTCGTGACTTTTCTGTACTTCTCCTTTTAACCCTTTTGATCGGAGACACTTTTGGAACAGAAATTTCATCAACTGACATATAGCCATCAGTACTACTGTTTACTTCTTTTGAGGAAATTGAAACATCAGAATTGTCATTAGTACTATATGTTTGATTCATTTCTCCTAATCTTAATCGTTTATGCATTTCCATTAAAGGAATATTATCCTCATTATCTGAATGTTCCCTTTCATGACGATATCTATTTGCTAATTCTGCCAAAGGAACATTATCGTCTGAATCAGAAACAGTATTTTTACTGCAACCCTCACTATCACTCGATGCCGGAGGAACCACGTAAGTAGATTTTCTCATTACTCTTTCATTGTTCTGGTCAGTGGCATTCCAATCAATGTTGGCTAATCTTAAAACCTCAGCATGAACCTTAACTGTATCACCTGTTAATTGATTTTTAATGATGTATGATATGGGACCTGTTCTTTCAATGATTCTGTAATAAGGTTTCCATTTTAAGTCTAATTTTCCTACCCTTCTTGAATTTTTGTAATATACAGGATCTCCTATCTCAAATTCAATTTGCTGTGTTCCTTCATTTGCATATTTTGCTTGTCTCTGTTTTGATTGCTTTAGATTATTCTTAACCAAAAAAAAAATCTGTGTTGCTCTTGCAATGCTATTTTATGCATTTCTTCACCAAAATATTTTTGTCTTGGCTTAAGTAACTGATCAACTGGTAATACAGGTTCTCTTGTATACAGCAAATAGAATGGACTGAATTTGGTAGACTCAGAAACACTAAATCTTATAGCAGCTAATGTCTGATTCAAAAATTGATCCCATGTTCTAACATTTTCCTGGACTTTCTTTGATAATATATCATGCAATGTTCTATGAAATCTTTCCACTTTTGCATTACTCTGTGGATGACTAACGCTTGTGAGAATATGATCTATTTTTAATATTTCCAATGTTTCTTTCACTATTTTATTTACATTTTCAGATCCCCGATCTGTTACAATCTGCAAAGGACAACCAAACCTAGGAAAAATCTTTTCCAATATCAAATAAGCCATTGTATCAGCTGTCTTATCAGGAACAGCAAATGCTTCGGGCCAACCACTAAACCAATCCACGAAAGCAATAATGTACTTATTTCCAGATATCGAAGTAGGATATCGACCACTAAGATCTACACTTAATTTTGCCATGGGATATGGGGAATATCTGTTTTTTTGCAAAGGTTGCTTTATTTGACGTAAAGATCTGGTTTGACATGTTACACATTTAGTAACATATTCTAGAACATCTTTGAACAGGTTCATCCAGTAATATTTTGATTTTATGGAGTCAAATGTTTTCTGAACACCCATGAGACCATTTAAATCATGCCATTGTTGCAATACCAATGATTTAAATTGCTGTGGCACAAACAATCTTAGTTTCGGGTCACCATCAATATCCGATAAGTAATACAATACGTTATCAATAATTAAATGGTGATTTCGAATATTGTCTGTGGCATTACCATTGATAATTAAGTTCTTTATCTTCATCAATTCTTCATATTTTGATTGTTCATTCGCCATATCAACATTATCTACATTCAATTTTGAATAATCTGGCAATTCAAACGAATCAACGTTATCGGTCAACCTATAACTAGCAAACTCTTTTGGATTAAACTGGCTTGAATTCAAAACATTGACCTCATATAAATTGTCATTTACATCAATATCAGGTTCAGATTCATTTCCCGAACACTCTAATTTATCCTTATCACAACTCATTTGCACCTTATCAGGGTGTCGTGAGAGTAAATCAGCACAGGTATTAACTGTACCTGGGATATATTCTACTTTGCAATTATAACCAGCCATGCTTAAAGCAAATCTCTGAATTTTCTTATTTTGCATTGGAGATTCAAGGAGATATTTTAAGGGTTTGTGATCCGTTTTAATTGTAAATTGAGCATTATGCAAATAATAATCTAATTTTTGAAGAGCAAAATGTATAGCATAAGCTTCTTTTTCAACTGTTGACCATTTTCTTTGTGTTCTGGACAATTTGTGAGACAGATAATACATTGGTTTCTCATCACCCTCACTTTCTTGAGTAAGGCAGGCTCCTATACAAGTATCACTAGCATCAGTAAACAGAATATATGGCTTATTCAAATCAGGGTATGCCAGTAAAGGAACAACCATCAGACTTTCCTTGATAAAATCAAAAGCTTTTTGACATGTTTCTGTCCATTTAAAATGGGCATATTTCCTAGTCAGATTTATAATCGGTTCAGCGATTTCTGAAAAATTTGGAATAAATCTTCGATAGTAAGATGACAATCCCATGAAAGACCTTACTTCTCGAACGCATGTTGGAACTGGCAATGATCTAATTGCACTTATTTTCTGAGGATCAGGTTTTACACCTTCAGAACTGACGATAAATCCTAGATAATTATTCTCAGATTTCAGAAAACTACATTTCTTCAATTTCAATTTTAACCCATGTTCACGAAGTCGTGAATAAACTGTTTCAATGTCTCTTAGGTGGGATTCCTTATCTGCACTGAAAATAAGGATATCATCTAGATATGCAATTGCAAATCTTTGACAATCTTTCAAAACGATAGACATGAGTTCTTGAAATATAGCAGGAGCATTTGAGAGTCCGAAAGGCATTTTGTTAAACTCAAACAAGCCTCTGTGTGTACAAAAAGCAGTTTTCTCTTTATCATTTTCGTCCATTAAAACTTGCCAATAGCCACTCTTTAAATCTAAAGATGTGAAGAATTTAGCATGACTCAACAAGGCTAAAATATCATCAATTACTGGTAACGGAAAAGCATTTTTTACAGTTATTTTGTTCAATTGTCTAAAATCTACACAGAATCTCTTAGTGCCATCTTTCTTATCAACTATAACCACAGGAAATGACCAAGGCGATCGAGATCTCCTAATGACATCAGCATCTAACATCTCATCAATTGCTTTATCAATTATTTCTCTGTTATTTAAAGGAGTTCTGTATGGTCTTAATTTTATAGGTGCATGTTTACCAGTGTCTATACTCATCTTAACTGTTTCAGTGTGACCCAGTTGAGAGTCTTTGTCAGCAAACAAATCAATGTTTCGCCTTATTAAATTTTCTACTTCTTTTTTATGGCATTCTGGCACATTGATATCACTTAACTGTATTTCCTCATATGCATGTTTTCCACCGAAAACTGAATTCACATTATTTATGTTTTCCTCATCAATTCTGTTCAATCTTGCAACCAGACAATGTCTTTTAAGTTTGTATGTTTTGTTGGAATTATTAACAACTAAAATTGGCAGACATCTATCTTTAGCCAAATAAGTCACTGAGTTAACAATTTGAAGACCTGGTTGATCTGTTATAAAACCTATGTCAATTTCCGAAACAGAATAGCTGTAACCAGTTGGTATATTTGGATTCTCTCTAATTTTACCATAACATATCTTCGCTGTTTGTGGTTTTAAAATGCATGTATTTTTCAATCTGATTGTTGATGCAATATGAATATCTTCTTCTAAGCTGACATAATGTTTTCCATTTATTCTCATACATTTCAAATCAAAATAAAGTCTAACGTGATTATTCTTTAACCAATCTAAACCCAAAATTAAATTTATATTTAAATTTCTGACAACATAAAAAGTTTGAATCATTTCTGATTTCCCAACGCAGATTTTAATACTGACGAGCCCATCAATCATCAACGGACTACCGTTTGCTGATTGCACACTAACCACCTTCTTTTGTAATTTTGGCTTTTCAATCAAACTATCATAGACTCGTCTATGCATCAAAGAAATCTCAGCACCTGTATCTACCAAACTTCGAAATTTTTGCTTACCAATATGTAATAAAGTAGAATTCGGGTTTCCTGAAATATTAACTTGAAATGATTGATTAATTTCTGACTTATTGTTATATTTCTCAACATCGACCTCAACATATTGAGAATGTTTTAGTTTTTTCTATGGCCTGTTTTATTCTCTCTCAACCCCTGTTTTGGATAAGAGCAATCACGCAACACGTGTCCTTCCATTCCACAACCCCAACACAAAATTCTCTTAGACTCTCTTTCACCCGAGGCAACGTTAACCTTTCTACATTCGGAAGACTTGTGTCCGATCCGTTTGCACTTGTAACAACGGAGACCTCTATTATGATTAATTTCCATAGGAGTTTCCTCTCTCTCTTCTCTCACACTGCTAGTACCACCAGATAATCTAACTCGTGCCAACAAATTCTGTTCAAGTATAGCTCTGTTAATTGCAATTTGTAAGGTTGCGGGCCTTTCCCTTAATATTTTTAATTTCAGAGAATTATCATTTAAACCATCTGTGAAATTGTCTATCAATTGTCTCTCAGTATCAGCGTTTCCCACGCCATATGCTTCTTTTCCTAAAGACATAATTCTCTCTGCATATGACTGAATATCTTCATGTCTACCTTGCTTTATTTTCCTTAGGAGCGACAGTGCGAAATGCGGATCTGTCACGTCTGAGAACCTTATTGCTAAATCTTGTTTAAACTGACCCCAAGTATTATCAGGATTATCCTGAATATACCTTTCAATAAAACCAGACACTGCACCCGATGCACTTTGATATGCAATGAATTTCTTTCTATCATCAGTAATATTCATCAACATAGCAAATTTCTCAATGGATTTTATCCATTCCCTATACTGTTGACGGTTTCCATCAAATTTCGGAACCGTATGTGAAATGCCCTGAGTTGTTAAAGCATTGGAAACATTAATTAATTCTCGCCTTAAATTATCAAACACTGTTAAAGGGTCTGTACCTTCTGCCATGGTTGATATTTTCTCTGTTACTCTATTTTATTCATGTTTAATTAATTATTTTATTTATTTTTTTTCGAGCGTGGATTCAAGAAATAACCAAATAGAACTTACCGAATTTTTAATATCCTGCAAACGGCACCAAATTAACTTCTATCACATAGTCGATAGAATGACAACCCAATTCATGGTTAAAATATTCTTTATTATTGTGATCGTATAGTTCGCATTGTAAAATATCTATGAGCCGAGCACCTCCGTCCAGTCGTGACGGCTAACCAAACTCGACTCTCTCTAATACAAAATCTTGAAGTATTTATACAAAACATTTGTCACTATCAACTTTCATTAATTGAGTTGATAAAGAACTCCTTATACACTATTAAGGAAATCAGTCTTTATCAATACCCCATTAATTTCTGAATATTGGTCTTTTTCAACATGTAGGAAATGTACACTTTAAACAAGCAAACGTATTTCAATAGAGTGTACTATGTTATATTTCTTCGTGAATGCAGAATATGTTTGGTTTTGCTTATTCGGACTTTGAGTTAATTTTGGTGTTACACATATATGATTACATCGTCATATGCTGCAACGAACAAATACATTACATAAAAGTCGACCATCACCTTAATGCCATTTCTGATAACATTCGATTAAGGAAAGCGTCAGGCGCAACATGCGAGTGTACCGATATCTTATACAACACAATGTGCGAGTGCGTGGTAAGGCTTGATAGATGGAAAAAGACTTCAGTTTGTGAAAAGTTTCATGGTGACTACCATGAATGATGTTCTGACGCTTTCAGCAATTTAGTAACGTTGACTCATTCCTGTGTCGTTGTCGTTTTTTTTCTGTTGCTATTCGAATAAGTTCGACTTCCAATATTTGGGGAGCAAGACAAATAAAACTAAAATAATATCTGAAGGATCATCCTTTCCTTTTGAACACGCTATAAGAATAAATTATAAAAAATATTTGAATGAATGCAATACCATCTGTTTAAACAATTAATAACTGGTTGTTTGTCCGTGTTTTATTAAATTGTTATTTTAGATGTATTTTTGGTTGTTTGTCCGTGTTTTATTAAATTGTTATTTTATACGTATTTTACGATCATGTGGGCTTTCAATTAAAGCTATTATATGATTGAACAGTCAGGGGAGATATTGTTCAGATATTTACAGTTACTTTTTACAATTTTCTTCGGTGTATATGCAAAAAGGTATGTATGTGACTTGCAATGATATATTGTTTATATAAAACAGTGATAGGTGCGTTCATTTATGAAGCGGACAGCTTCAGCGATTTAATTGAGCATGATTAAATGTCATCAACACGATCTGCATATATGCCATTAACGTGTTTTTCACAAGTGATTCAAACCTTCTCATATAATAGTTAAGTACCCTTGAAGATAGTTGACATAACAGTGCTGAGTATTGGTCAAGGTCGTACAAAAGCTCTAGTAGATGTTAACCAGGATAATGTTCATTACAAATATCCCTAAAGCATTGCTTACATTTCAAATATGTGTCGCATATTACCACCATATTCAAAATAACATGTGGAATATATGGTTAAATTACAGCTATATAGTTGAATATGGATGTGAGCTTATGCAGACTAGAGCGATCACATTGTATACAAACACTACACAAACACATACTATAATGCGTATTATGTGTATATTTTAGCAGAGTAGGTCTGGGTTTGTGCAAAACAGCTGGATTTTGGGAAATCATCCGGTGTTGTGAAGGCATTTGGTTGTTCAAGATCCAGCAGACATGGATATTCCACGTGTACAAAATATCAATGCAATACACATAAACATGGACACGTACTAAGAAACAGCTTACGATACTAAAAACTTTGTTTAATATATTATTCCAAATTGAAGTCGCGTTGCAATTTTTTTTAGTTTGATAATTACTTTTTCTTTTAAATGGCTCTAATCGCATACCGTTTATACACAGAAGAACATAATTGAAAGAAAGTATACTAATAAAAAATGTCTTTGTCGCGTAACAAAAACTTATGCTATAAGGATTTATATTGTATTTCTTCCTAAACGCTTGGATTAACTTATGTTCATAACATCCATTCATGTCATCACAAATAATCAAAAGTACGAAGAACATAGTAATTCGGAAAGGCCTTTTACAACATGTTAACATTTGTTAAGAAACATATGTTTAATGCGTATATTAGCAAAATCTAAACTTGTTTGCACTTACTTAGCAAAGATTTATTATTCCAAAAGTCTTAGGGAGCAGCTATATCTGAACATTTTGACAAATTGTACGTCAGTTTCTGTAATGGTGTCGCAAATTTATTATGATTATTTCCTTCGAGAATTTAGTTTTACTTAAGATGTATAATACAATTTGCAAGAAAGATAAATCGCCCAAAGAATTCGTTCATTTATGTACTGCATCAGCTTAGTACGTCTGAATAACGTATTGGGTGTCTAAGAAACTGATATATCTCCTTCTGATGTAAGCGGAGTATTTTGTTGTTTACATTATAAGACGGATCGCTTAACATTTTGCTTACTTGATAATAAAAGCTTTTGTAACAATATTTAACATCAATCAATTGGGTATTTAGACACCAATAGATGGAGTCGGTCTTTAAAACGATGCATGACGTTTGTCTCACGATCATGCTTTGTTAGAGTTGTTTGTTATTATACTGTATATGTATATGTGTCATAGGCTACAGAAATCAGGAAAAATTACATTTTCGTTTTTTGTCATTTTGTAAAAGATGAATGAAAGCATAAGTCAAATCCAAAATTTTAGGTTTCTATCTATAATAATTTTTGAGATATTGAGTTTTGAACACATGCACCCTTTATACGATCTTTGGTTTAATGAAATTAATGTATTTTGTGTAAATGGTTTTCTATATCAATTGACATTGACAACAAACTCTTTTGTAAAAACAGTATACATGTATTTACCGTATAGCATTCACACATAGATTCAATGCATGAGCTACACTGACCATGATTTTTACATTTTATGTGCGAACAAAAGCAAGCATTTGAATACAGCGGTTGCTATGGTAACGACTTTACACAAAATACATTAATTTCATTAAAATTGTTTAAATATCAGGAAAAAAACTAAATATTTACGTTTTTGTCAAATATATGATAAAACTGCTTATAGTCAATGATCTTTATTTCAACATGGTGTTAATTTAATACATAGTAACACAAAGAATCTAAGAAAATAGGTTGAGTTAAAGTGCAACATGTTCTTTTTTTAGAAAAGATCCACATATTTTACAGTGTATTGATTTCAATCCATTTAAGACTTTGCACAACGTAAACATCATATATGTAATTTAATAGTGCCATACATATATGCTGGTAAAAATGTTAATGTACAGACATTTTGCTGATGGTAACCATGGTTACCATGGCAACAAATAGATAAAATATCCATTTTTACTGTTTTGAACAGCAAAAACACCTAATTGTATTAGTAAATCCTTTCCCATACATATCAAACATGAAAAAGAACAACATTATTTGACCAAACAATTTAACTACAATTTGTTTACGAAACCCACATAGTAAAACCGCCATAAATAAACACAAATAATAATAACATGTACTTCTAATACAGAACAATTGAAGATGAACATGTATTATTTAAAGGCATTAAAAGATACCTTCTATAAATCAGTTAAAATAAACATAATACCATTATCATATAAATAGAATTAATTCCATCAACAAATAAGTAAACGCCAAAATAATGTTTCCATAGCAACCAACATTCTTATTTTACATGTTAATGGGTTTGGCAATCATGGGTATGATGATCTTCAACAAAACGTATGTATTACCACCTGTCATCATAAATGAACACACATGGACAGCGGTTTATTTATATGGCTAAATGTTTTGACAAACTTTATAAAGCATGTTTCAAGATATGACATTTTACATTAATAGCATCACATCATAAGTTTCAATTTAGAAAATACCATGCCACAGGCCAATTTAATATTAATATTTTCACACTAGTAATTGTTGCTGAAAAGTTCACCAATGAACAGTTTATATGGTAAACAATAACATTTAACTTGGTAATCAAAACAAATAATCTAAGGCTATTTGACAAACAGGATCATACAATTTTCAACCTTAAAACAAACAAAGATAGGACAGGGCACATGTTTTTTGCAATTTCTGAGTTACACAGACAGTTTTTGGTTTTTTTACTTCGGCTTGGGACAGGTAGCTTGTCTACTGGGGTCTGATTTAAAAAAAAACTGCCCTATTTCCTCATAAAGGTACCATTGTCAGGCGATACTGAGTCAACGTCCTTTAATTCAGGCTGGGCAAGACTGGCTAGACATTGATGGTAAGAGGTCAGCACTCTTTAAAGTTTAACAAACAGTGAGTTTCAACTGTAGATTTTTCACTTTTTTACAAAATACCAAGCCTGGTTTACTAGCATCAATGAGGAAATGTTGGTACTTTTAAATGTTCCTCAAGGTGATGAACAACTGGGCAAGAAAAGTTTTCCAATCGTATAGGTGCACAGGCTTCTCCAAATCACCAATCATGTGCGGCACATTAAGTCCAGACCTTGAGGAGGTGGATACATTCTCAACAACAGCTTCGATGGTCTCTGCATCACAAAGTCTGGAAAAGTGTGAGGCATGAACATTGGTTAAATATTGCAGAGCGTTATTTCCTTCTTAGAGAATGGCAGTTTTTCAAACATTTGATAAGCTTGTGACTCGAGTGTTCAAAATTTAACTATTTAACTAAACTATTTTCTCACAATTTAGAACAGTTCTCAACTCATTTTTTCACAAAATGAGGGGCCAAAGGCCACTTCACAAAGATGGGAAAAAGTCCATGTATTAAAAACATTTCTTATGAATACTGGAAGTAATAATATTGCCAGTGTTCATTGCAATATGTATACTAACATTATCAGATGGTAAATCATTATCTACTGATGAATATACCTACACTTTGACTTCCATAATCCAAAATGACAATCAGGCTAGAACTTGATGTGGCGGCAGTCACCATCATCGAATATCTCATTCGAGTGTGCAGCCCTAATTGAAAATGGAAAGAATATTAACATATCATTTTCACAATCTGTAAAAAAACTAATAAAACTTTAACACAAATATATTGTCTATTCTAAGCCTTTCCTATTTGTTAACCAAACAAAAAGCATTCCCAAACCTTTTTTAAATATCAAATATTCCATTGATTAAAATGAAATCTATTTTAACATAATTATATGTAAATAAGGAGTGATTTTTTTTTCCCAAAATTTTATCCTGTAAGATGCAAAAATGGTACCAAGTTTTCATGCAATAACATTGTATGCATAAGTAAAAGTTCTTACCAACACTTACTCTTCACAACGCATACCAAAGTACACAGTTGTTCTTATTTTGTTCAGCAGTTGTCAAAGTAGAAAACTGCCTCTTCCTCCCCTAGGCCATAGTGATGAAGCTAGTAATGCACATAGCTAACAACAGTGTTGGCGCCTTTCCCGGGTGAATCACCCTCATTCGCCAAGTAAAACACGTGTTTTCCTGCAAAAGAACAAGAAATGAAAATAAAAGCAAACTGACTATAATTGTTATTTGATACAGAAATATGTATTTCATATTTCACCTAAAATAAGGACAGTCACACCAACACATGTTTGCATATTTAAGAACAATATGGTACATGTAACTGATCTAGAAATTAATAATCACACCTACCTGTACCTTCACAGCAAACACCAAAGACTTCACATTTTTTCGCAGTCTTGAAGTAGTTTGGTCCAACCTAAGATATATTTACGTTTTTAAAACAATTGTCAAGATTGAAAAGACAAATATCTTTCACTTAACTTCATAGCAATATAACAAAATAATGCAATAATAATAATCATAATTAATAATAATCATAATAATTAAGTGTCTTTAGGAGTTTTGTAAAGTCTGAGCGTTATCAAGTGGGCTTTTATTACTAAATCCAATTCATCACAAGTGAGTTCATGGCAGTATTGTCTAAAATAGATTGTTTCAATTCAATGACATCGCTGCACGGTTTGTTATGAAATGAATAACACCCACATGATAGAATTTGGGATTAGTTTTGCTTTTCTTGTTCTTTTAATTGTTTAAATCAAACAAGGAATTCTCAATAGGGACAGACTGTCCATCTGTCTTATTTAGCACTGAATCCTGATGATTCTGTTTCTGAACAGTTTGACTCATAGTAAATGTCTTCATCAGAATCTGAAGAGGGCACATTTTCATTTTAATAGGTCTAATACATGGCTTGTAATATTATCATGTATAATGCTTGATGGTCTGTTTTGAAAATATTAATGTCAAGTTGTCAACCAAATTCAAATCTTCAATAAAAAATATCATCCTGGCCCTGTGAGGTTTCATATGGGATCGTGCTTGCTGAACTTTCTTGTGACATATTTACAATTTAAATAAGTGCGCCATTAAATTTCGTAACCAACAACAAAGTTTTCGTAGCGAAGTATTTTACTTCCGGGTAAACAGTTTCATTTTCAATGTTCTCTAAATAGGACCATTGTTTACCAAAATTAATGATTGTCAAGTTTATGAAAATATCTTACCTGATTTTAACTACGACCCTTCAATTGAAGAAATTATTGTCAGGATTGATTTACAATTTATTCCAAAAGAACTCGCAAACAAACGGTGAACAATGTCAATGCGTAGGCCAATTACGACACGCCATTTTTAGTAGAGGTCGCTCAACAAAGTAACGGTAACTTCCAACCAAATAAAAGAAGAAAAACATTTAGGAATCACGAAACTTACATTAAAGTTGCATGAAATCTAACATACACCCTTACATTTAAGCAAAACACTTCTACATTTCGACTACTAATCCTTTAAACAATAGATTGCTTGGTAGATTTTGCAGTTTTACAAACAAACTGCTATATTTAGAGCTAGTTAAAACCCCAGTATGATTTTTAGTCACTAGCAGTATTAGTTAATCCCCCAACCTTTTTATGTACAGTTAACTCGATTTAACCGTGCTTACGATCATTGCATTGGTATGGGGTAAAGGTGATTGCTTTGTTGAAAGTTATTTTTCAATGAAATTGGTTTAAAATCAGTCTAATTGTAAAATAAAGATCCTTGCAAGGTAGCGTGATTCGAATCGTTTGCGGTCGTGCGTTTATTTATTTCGCCATATTGTAAAAGTTTACAGCATAAACCTGTAAAATTTACATATATTGCGGAAAGAAAAGTTTATCCAGTGTATCGATATCGGTACGTCGCTGAAAGCATAAGGCGCGCGCGTTTAAGTCATGATTGGGTAATTATTGACTTGTTCTGTTAGTTATTATTAATATCGCGTCAGCGCTGCAGTTAACCTTTGAACCGAAACCGGATATCGACGTAACGGAAGTCGATTTACCAGAAATAAATTGCGCACTGTAAATAGGAAGTCGATTTACCTGAAATCAGTTGCGCACTGTAAATAGGAAGTTACAAATCTAAATGTGTTAAATTATCTTAATCAAACTGCAATTGTGTATTGTATTTGTTTTATAATATTTTTGCAATTTTGTTTGTGATCTATTTTCCCATTACTTAAACTTAAGGTATTTAAATATTCAATTTTTACAATTAAATTTTAACATGGTTATTTTTTATTTTTGATGAAAATAAAATGAATTATTAAGCACTTATTCAATTTAAGTAGGCAATCAAAATAGTAGTGCAGTATTAAATCATTTACGTCAATTATGTAATACTTTTATCAAATAACTTGTTTAATTACAGCAGTTTTTCATATGGTCGTTAAATTTTGTTTATTTTATTGAAAACTTCATTAAAGTGCGTTGAAGAGTAGATACCAATCATGAACATTGTGTGTGTGTGTTTTATGATTTTGATTGTTGTCTATAATATGAACAATGAGATATTTTATGTGATATAGTGATAGTGTATTCACTGCTTTGTGACAGTTGTGTGACTCTCATTTGAAGTGAAACACATATATGAAAATAACTTTGTGATCATAGTGCTGAACATTTGTGAATTGTCAATCTTCAAACATGGAAGGTGATATAACAGATAGGGAAAGGAGACTTCACAGGAGAGGAATGCTCAGAGATGAAGCTGCTAGGATTGAAAATGAAAGAGAACTTGAAATGATAAAACAGAGAGATAAAGATATTGAAATGAAACAGCTACAACTAATTGAATTATAGAGACAGTGACCAGAACGTCTAATTGAAGCACAAAGAAAGGCTAGACATGACAAAGACGAGTTAAAGAGACGGAAAGAAGAGGAAATAATTAAGCAGAAAGAAGAAGTTGATGAAATAAGACAACTACAGGACCAAAGGAAGGCGTTAGAATTACAAAGGCATAGAATGAATGAAACTGTCATTGACATTGAATTTGATGATGATGATGAAATGGGAGCTTGTGGATATGACAAATATAGAAATGACAATGAAATGGGAGCTTGTGGATATGACGAATACAGAAAGGACAATATAACAATCGAAAACCAGAGAGACTTTGACACATTCAAGCGGAAAGCAAATAGAGGACACTCACTTATAACAGTAGACGAATATTGCAAAGAAGATCAATTGAGTGGTCAAATGCAAGCGAAGACACTGTAGAGAAGGAACTTAGGTGGTTGGAAGACAGGGGTCTACAAGAAAATTGTCTGAAAAAGGTAAATTCTGGGGACAGAATTAAAAAGCAGAGAGAGAACACAAGAGGAAATTTTTAATATAGTATTCGCGACATTGACAAATTTGATGATAAAATTGAAGATATAGCGAATTTAGAGGAGCAGATAAAAAATATGAAATTGAGAGAGATAAAATTGGTCAAAACTATTAAGATGAAGACTCAATTAAAAGAAGTGAGGGGCAAAGAGAGATTGACAGAAAAAAGAACGAGGATACAAACTTTTAAGAAGCAGTGATCAGAATTAAAACAAAGTGTGTTGGACAAAGAGACTATAATTAGTCAATTTGATAATGAAACCGCTAGAAAACACTTCCATCACGTCAACCAAAATGAAGCAAAGGATGATCATAAAACGTTAACGATCAAACCGAATATACCAAAATTGTCTGACCCAAATCAATTTAATGAATGGAAAGTGGAAATAGAAAGTATCATCATGTCGAACATTTATCACAAGGAAATATTAAGACAAGCAATAAGAAATGCCATAAGTGGAAAATCTAGAACAGTATTAACAACACTAAGACCATCAGCAACAAGTCAGGAAATATTACGAACTTTAAAAAGCAATTATAGAGATATTAAAAGTGGATAGATTCTAATGGAAGAGTATTACAATGCACAGCAAGATAAAGACGAAGACATTTCGACATACGACTTGAAGAAATTATCCAGAAAACCATAAATAGAGGAGAGATCCAGGCATGCCGAAAAGGAACAATGTTCAAAACAAGATTCTAGAAACATCTTAGATATGCAGAACTGAAAAATTGGACACGATTGATTTTTGAATCTTCAATCACGTGTGAAGTATTAAAAAGAAAAGTTAGAAGAGAAGAATTAGAAATAAAGATGAACAAAGAACCAGAAATCAAGAAACAAATACATGTTCAACAATTTGACCCTCATCTTAAACTGCTGGATGACTTAAACGAACGACTAAAGGCAATGGAGGAAAAATTGAACACCTTTTCAGAAGAAAGACAAAGGCCACCTATTATTGCAGATACCGGAAACAGATTTCACAAAACAGGCCAGTCATACAGAGGCATGAGAAACAACTCAATGTTTAGGGGCCGAGGTGGATACCGCCCACGAAATAATAGATTTTTCAATGGGAATCAAACAAATGAACAGAGGGGTAGTAACATGGAGACAGGTTACAGAAATAGAGAAACAAATAAGAAATCTTTTAACTAGATGACGCTCTTATCGCGGGGTTGGATGAAAGTGACAACCAGAACAGACACATCAACCCTGAAACATGGACAAAAGAAAACCTAATACAACGAATGGTTGGTGATGCCAATTTAGATGAAATCAAATTAAACGGAATACATACTACATCACTGATTGATGGCGGATCGCAAATAAGCACTTTCACTGAAGTATATTACGAAGGCATGTCACCAAAGCCAAAATTGTACACTTTGTAAGAGTTTGGTCTTGAATTGACATGTGCAAATGGCAGTACAATTCCCTACTCTGGATATATAATTGCAGATATTGAAACGGAGCCAATGCAGACCATTCTGCTCATTGTGCCAGTGAAAGAATATTATGGTACGGCCCATGTTTCGCTCGGAAAGAATGTATTGAGAGAATCTGTTGCTACAATTTCAACAATCAATGATGTATGGGCAGCTGGATTTATGTCTATTAATACAGAAATTGTAATAGTAACAGCTACTAAACCTATTACATTGCATCCTGGTTAAAGTAGAACTGTGACAGGTTTTTACAGGAAACAAGGTATTATGAATGAAGCTGTAACCGAGCCAATAGAAGACATACAATGCCAAAGCGCCATCATTTGCCCTAGAGTTGTACGTATCGACACACTTGGCAAGACAGCAAGTATACCTGTACGTGTATGTAACGTGACAGCTAGACCTATTAAAATTAAAGCAAAACAGACTTTATGTCAGCTAAGTGAGGTAAAAGTCTTGCGTGAAGCACAAATATTTCAACCTCTGAATGCAACTGCAAATCCTGTCGCAGCATCTGAAAAAGAAAACATAAACACAAATGAGCATATTAAACAGAAATATGAAGTGGACCTTGATGAATCCGACTTAACAGGAGAAAAAAAGACTAAAGTTTACAATTTGTTTGAAAAGTGGGATGCTATATTTCCGAAATCCAGTTTAGATATGGGACACACGCAAGCCGTCAAACATAAGATACAACTCCTGAATAAAGAACCCTTCAAAGCACCTTAAAGAAGAATCCCACCGGCTCTCTTTAATGAGGTAAGAGAACACCTCAAAGATATGTTGGAAGCTGTTGCTATTCGTGAATCAACGTCACCATGGTCTTCCAACTGTGTGATAGTAAGAAAGAAAGATGGAAGCATACGGTTTTGCATAGACTTCCGGCGTCTAAATCAGCGAACAAAGAAAGATAGTAACGCCTTACCAAGAGTCGAAGACACAATACATCTTTTATCCGGATCGAGATATTTTTCAAAATTAGATTTAAAATCTGGGTACTGGCAAGTAGAGCTAGAGGAGTCGGACAAGGAGAAGACAGCATTCTAGTGTGGCGGGCCTGGATGATTTTAATGCAACAGGCTTCATTTTGGCCTCTGCAATGCCCCGGCGACTTTTCAACGCCTGATGGAGCAATGTATGGGTGATTTGAAACTTCGTGATTGCTTAATTTATTTGGATGACATTATTATTTTTTCTTCAGACATAAATTCCCATATACATCGACTAGACCAATGTTTTTCAAGATTTGCATCATACAACCTAAAAATCAAACCTTCGAAGTACCAATTCTTTCAGAAAGAGATATCATATCTTGGTAACGTGGTCTCCGCAGATGGTATTCAAGCTGACCCGAAAAAAATCGAAGCCATCGCCAACTGGCCAGTTCCTACTACGGTCAAAGAAGTGAGAAAGTTTCTGGGTTTCGTTGGGTACTACAGACGATTTATCAAAGGCTTTGTACACATTGCTCGACCACTGAACAATTTACTTGTTGGTCAGCCCACGAAAAAATAAGAATACCAATAAAGCTACAAAGAAACCAACATTTAAATGGGAAGCTGAACAACAGGAAGCGTTCGAAGCTTTGGTTAAGACGTTGATACATCCACCCATTGTGGCATATGCAAACTATGAATTGCCATTTTCCTTGCACACAGATGCATCAGGGTCAGGTTTGGGTGCTGTTCTTTACCAGCATCAGGATGGTAAGGACCAAGTCATCGCATACGCCAGTAGATCTCTCTCTTAAACCATCTGAAAAACATTATCCAGAACACAAACTCGAATTTTTAGCACTGAAATGGGCAGTTGTCGAGAAATATCATGATTATCTATATGGTGCAAAATTTGAAGTGATCACGGACAATAACCCGCTTACTTACGTTACCACCACCGCAAAACTCGATGCCACAGGTCAACGTCGGATGGCAGCTTTCGCGAATTACAACTTTACTGCTCGCTATCGTCCCGGAAAGAGCAATGCTGATGCTGATGGGTTAGTTCGCATGCAAATTGACCCACCAACCCTTCAAGCTTTGACGATCGCAGTCGCAGCTACAGTCGAAACACTGTCGTTAGTTGTAAGCACCGTTTCTCCAGACAGTATACTAGACGTGGAGGCTGAGTCGAGTACAGCAGTTCCTAATGATGTTTTGTTAGCATACGCACTGAGTTCCAAAGACTGAAGACACGCCCCAGCTGAAAGATCCCGTATTCTCATTACTTATAGACCACGTTCAGAAAGGCACCAGGCCGTCAGCTACGCGGGCTTCGGGCAGCATATCGGAACTAGATAAGTTTCGTCGCGATTGGGATAAACTGGAACTTAGGGACGGCGTATTGTATCGTAAAGTGCTTTTCGGACAGCAATACCATCAACTTGTTTTGCCTTCTTCGTTAAGAAACGATGTATTTCAGGCTTTGCATGATGATCTTGGACATCAAGGAAGGGATCGAACCACATCTCTATTGAAACAGCGATTTCATTGGCCAGGCATTGACACATTCGTTCGCGATAAGGTGGCTGTGTGTCCCAGGTGTATCCGACGCAAGGCAGCACCCATGTTGGCGTCTCTTGTAAACATCTCCGCTAGAGATGATTTGTATAGATTATCTTAGTCTGGAAAGGTCGAAAGGTGGTTTCGAACATATACTTGTTGTAACTGACCACTTTACAAGATATGCACAAGCGTACCCAACTACAAATCAAACTGCCAAGACAACTGCTCGAGTTCTGTTTGAAACGTTTATTGTAAATTATGGATTTCCGGAGCGAATTCATAGCGACAAGGGTACCAACTTTATGTCCAGCTTGATAATGGAACTTTGTCGTCTTGGAGGTGTCAACCAGTCCCGTACTACCCCATATCATGCCATGGGTAATGGCATGGTAGAGCGGTTCAATCAAACCCTGTTGAAGATGTTAGGGACACTCGACGAAGAAAAAAAAAGCAACTGGAAGGACCACGTGGGACCTATGATTCATGCATATAATTCAACTATACATGACAGTACTGGTTATTCACCGTACTATTTGATGTTTGGCCCCCACCCTAGACTTGCAAAAGATGCTCTTCTCGGTTTGAACACTGACGACATACAAGCGAAGTATACAAATGAGTATACACGAAAACTTCGTGAACGCCTTATAGATGCATATAGGAAAGCCAAGGAGACAACTACGAAAACAGCAGAGGTACACAAACGCCTGTACGACCAAAAGGCACACGAAGCGAAAATTGTACCAGGTGATCTTGTGTTAGTTCGCAACGCCAAAATGCGCGGAAAACACAAGATCTCGGACAAATGGGAAAACGAACCATACATTGTTGTGGATCATCCTAACACGGACATTCCTGTCTATGACGTGCGGAGAGAAGACCCACGAGCAAGACGTATTCGCAGGTTGCATCGGAATCTCCTGTTACCACTGGGTTTGCCAAAGGACAAACCAACGAATCTGTTATGGATGATAAGATACCAAGCAGCACGAAGTACGTGATTCCTCAACGACGGGAATGGGTAGTGGAATCGACCATGGAGTCCCACCCGACCTACATACTGTACCAAGAAGGTCGTCGAGGAAACGACGTGAGCCGCTGTGGCAAGCAAGCGGACAATATCAAATGTAACATCTAAGAGTTATTGGCGTACAATGTAATATATATTTAAGAATGTGTGTGTTCAAAATATTACAGTCAGCTGATCTTATGCATTTGATTGCATTAGTTTTATTTTATTTTTATATATGTATTAAGTGCGTTTTTTTACTAACTTTACTGTTTCTGCTTATGTAATTTTTTTTAAATGTCCATTTTTAACTACTGGCATTACTTTAGTGTATTGTATATGGTAATGTGATTTTCTATTTAAGTGTACATTTCTTATGATATGGTATGTTTATGTTTATTTTTCGATTACGCGCATATGGTATAGTTAAGCGTTTGCGAAATGTCTGGAGTATATGACATTAACTACCTTGCGCATAATTAATTAATTAACCATTTGTTCTTTTAAACATGCGTACACATTTGCGTTTGTCGCGCGCGTTCGTCTTACAAATTGCTGTAAAATGTCGGGACGTCATTTTTTAAAGAGGGGGGAATATGGCATAGGGTATACTTTTAATTTTAGTATATATTGATTACAAAAATAGTAAAAGTACTTACGGTAATTTAGTGTAGCTTTAGTGCAGCGTATATGTTGAATGTATTGAATGCATAGTTGAGTCTAACCTAGTTATATATATCATTCCCGCCTTTCTGCACTAGCACCGCACAGCTCACACAAACGTTGAATGACGCAGATCGTCAATCTTTGCACTTTAAATATTTCCATTTTAGTAGGCTTCTGTTAAAAACCTACAGGTAAATACAATATTTTTCTATATGCCATTGTTAACCATTCCTGGTTTAACGTTTTATTGTATTTCAGACGTTTGTGATTTTGTATTGAGTATTTGTGAAGTCTTTCGCTCTTCATACCCCTATTGATATGCATTGTATTTCGTTAATTATTATTATTATTATTATGATTATTATGATTATTATGATTATTATGATTAGTATTATTATTATTATTATAATTATTATTATTATTATTATTATTATTATTATTATTAATAATTATAATAATAATGATAATAATAATAATCAATATTGTTATTATTATTATTGTTATTAATATTAACATCTTTGTTACAGGGATTTAATAATTCTATCCAAATTAATCAGACAAACGAACCACGACTTGTTGTCATTTACTCGAGCGCATAAGCGTAGCTAAGTCGGACTATATATATAAAGTTTTAAACTCACCGACCTGTTGGGACTATTGTAAAATCCACACCCGAATAGTTGGGTCTATGATCTCTTTATTGGGACGAACCTAATATTGGGACAAGACCCAACACTAATATGACCCAGTAAAATTGTTTGTTTTAAATAAATCTGCAGGTTTCAATTTATGTACTGAGTGTACATTCTTAAACATAATTATTGGGTCGCAGTTTCACCTTTGAAAGCCATACCGTGTTTTTTGTATATTTGTATATACCCAATACGCTTGGCGCATGCTCAATGTCACAGGTGTTGACTCAGAATCGGGAACCCTCGGACAATTCCGCCATAACGGCGACCGTGTGTACCTCAGTGAGTTTGCCAATCGAAACACTGCGTCCATCTCCGAAGTCTCTGTTATGCACACACAATGGCTGACGAAATGGATTCTTAGAATAAAGTGTTTTCATCGGATTTAAACTCTTTAACATACGTTCATGTGAAGTAATGTAGTGGATTATTGTGTTCTTGACAAGGTACGCACTAGTTGTACATGTTTAAGCGTTTTTTCTAAAGCAAATACGTGATGAACTGTCTGAACCCTGGTCTATATGTATTGATGAATTTCGATTTTGCGGCAGAAAAACTTAGTCTTAGAATCAGCATGCGCAAAACCCGTTCAAATGGTGGAGATATGGTCCAAAATAGCCACTGAATGACTCTTATTGTTTGGTCTCTTAAATGGTAGTATTCTCAATATAGGGGTACAATGTTTTTTCTCAAAAGTTGTGAAAACGTCTCCTAAATGGTTACTGTCCCCCTATTGGTGCCAGTTGTCTCCTAAATTACCAATCAAGAGACTGTCTCTCATGTAGGTGAATGTCGCACCACTGTTAATTGATGAGTTTGGTTTTTAAATTTAATTAAATATTTCGTTGGATCACCATTATTTGTTGCAGCTCCCCAAACCAAATGTTAAGTTTCTTGCACACCTTATTGTATATTTTTAACAAAAGTTTTCAATTCTCCCTGTTTTGCTAGGGTTGTCCTTAAGTCATTGCAAGTTGTGGCGCTCATTTTCAAAAATATGTGTTTATGGTAGGTTCTTGTTGAGTCGTGAGTATAGAGATCGCATATCCATTGATAGAAAGTTTGCATATGATGCAGTGCGTTACGGAAAATGTTTTGACACAGTCGCTATTGTTTTGCTGATAAAAAATGTGACAAAACAGGTCAATAGATTGTATTAAAATTCATCAAATATTTCCTCTTTTATGTCTTGTTAATACGGTGTTCCTAAGTAACAAAAATCGTTTATTTACTAGTATTTTTCATACTAGTTCTACAAACTACATCTGTGGACATTTTTCCTAAAGAAATTAACCTCCCCTGCAATGTCAGTTTTAAGTCTATTTATAGTAGACAAATCTTGAAATCGGCATAGCAGGATTTCCTCTGGGCAACAAAAAGTTGTCGCCACTCACTTTCGCCAAATTCAAACAGTTGTTGCCACACTGGCAGCTCTAAACTGAAATTAAACTTTCCAAATGTTTATGACTAGCGTGCATCAGATTTGCGCAATGACGTCACAGTGACATTCATATTGAACGCTCTCGTCTTTTACGAATGAAAAGGTTAAATGAACCAGGGACGTAAACAAACACAAACACACGTCATTGAATGAACTAAATAACATGTGTTTCGTAATGCATTTAAAAAGTGCCACTTTTTAACTATAAATCTTGTCTGTATTCATTAATTAGTGAAACATTGAACAAGGAAAGTTTCAAATGCCTGAAATATCCGCGTGTTCCTCGTGACAATGAGAGTCAAACGAACGGCGCTACATGTATATTCAGGTTTGCCACTCATGGACCAGGTTGTCATTAAATAACAAAAAATGCTATACATGTAAATAAAAGTTCTTTAAAATCGGCGAGGATTCGAATTGTAATAGACACTGTCACAATATTCAAAACTCGGCTAATCTCTGAGTAATAGCAATCTACCGTTACAGCCCTTGTGTCTTACGAATATTCTGATATGAACAAAAGATTTCGGATCGTTTTAGTTTGAATAACAATACGTTACGTCATTGATTTAGGTAAATTTTATTTGTACCTCATGTAAGTGAGCGAAACAAAAACAGTCATACACGAGGACTGAATAACAACTATTGCTGGCTTATTTCAGATAAATAGTCTGCGCCAGAAGTTTGGATCGTCGTAAATTGTCATTTAGAAACCTGACTATTATTAATTCGTCGACACAAAACCCACGCCGTTTTTTTAAGAACAAACTCCTTTTTCTGATTGGCTTCCATTGAAAATGCCGCTAAGCTAATTCGAACGTATGCATCACAAAGATGCCTGGCGGAGTTAAAATGTCGTATTTGGGGCTTATACCAACTCGCGAAATGGAATGCTACCGGATGATTATTGATTTTTACAGCACTTTTTTGGTAATAGACCCTTCTTTATTGCGTCATACGCAGTCTTGCATTAATACGCGCGTCTTGGGGACACAGAGATAACACGCGATTGCAAGCAGATAACACTTGATCGATCTAGATAAAAGGGCACGTGGCGCTAATTGGCTTTGAAAGGGGCAGTGTGGCGCTCCGAAAAAAGGGGCATAGCGGTGCGCCACGCTGATTAGGCCTGGATAAAACACTACGTATAAGGTATATTGTCAGGTCCCATACATGAAGTATTATGAGAAATATTGGTGGGTTCCAATACCGTTCCATATAAGAAATATTGTTGGGTCCCTATAAAAAATATTGTTGGGTCCCATATATAAAAAAACGTTGTTGGGTGCCATATATAAAAATTATTTTAAGAAATATTGTTGGGTCTTATATAAAAACTAATTAAAAAAGTACTGTTGGGTCCCATGTCCAATATATATATATATATATATATATACATATAGGGAGAAAGGTGTGTGAACAACCAGATACACAGACATACAAACAGACATACATATTCCCATTTGAGACTTCGGCGTGTGCGCCTAGCTACGGTGCAGAATATATATATATATATTTATTTATTTATTTATATTTATATATATAAGAAACATTGGTGGGTCCTATATAAGAAGTATTGTTGGGTCCCATATATAAGAAACATTGTTGGGTCCCATATTTCAGAAGTATTGTAAGAAAAACTGTTGGATCCCATATATAAGAAACATTGTTGGGTCCCATCTAAATCAGAAACATCGTTGGGTCCCACATACAATATATAAGTTGACATTTAAAGGTCCCATATAAGTAATTAACAAAAGGTATAATTAACACTTTAGGTATCAATATAATTCAGGGTTGGCACCAATCGACCGCCCCCGGTTTTAACCGGTTAAAACCTCCCCGGTCAATACTCCCGAATCGGTCATTACTGGACAATACTGGTCGATTGAACTTTTATAAAATAGCTTAAAGTCTTCCTTTGTTATGCTTTGTTTAAATGCTTTAATTTTCAATCGACCAGTAATGACCAGTATTGACCGGTTTTATCCGGGTATTGACCGCCGGCCCGGCCAATACTCAATTGACCGGTCATTATGCCAACCCTGGTATAATTAATGAACATTGTTGGGCCCGGCCCTTTATTACAAGAACACATGTTCACACTTATTGTTGAGACCCATATAAGTAAAAGATATTGCTAGTAGACTGAACTCCAATGATCTAACACTAGTTTCCGTGACACACATTCACTGTGCAGGTTTCTTATAAATATTTGTTGTTTTAATCTCAAACGTAGTCTTAGGCGTTAATTGACACACGCATTAAATTATCCCTTAATAGTCATTTGATATCCGTTGTGAATTCGAATGTAATTTATCATTTTCGCTGTTCGTCTTAATTTTTTTTCTGCTTGCCGCCATCTTGGACGATGACGTAAAAACGGGCGTGCTCAATCGCGATACATCGACTTTTGCCAGTATCCTCTTCAATATAGAATTGTGTGGATAGCAACGTAAAATCATAGATACAGTATTTGGCTACATTCGCGAGCCAATACGTAAGTCAGTTGTCGTTCGGTGACACGCATGATGTGTACTCGTTCTACAACATTATCGCTGAATAACATTACAATCTTTATGTGTTTATTGGGAACATTTGGCCTTTTTGGGGAAATTTAGGTCAGATTTTTGGGAAAAAAATGTTAGATTTTTTTTGTGATTAGGAAGCAGCCAAATATCGGCGGTAACTTGGGACAAAATAAATCACAGTATATATACTGATGTTGGAAATGGGGGTATACTGGAGTCAGCTTGTCTGTCTGTTTGTCACAGTCTGTCGGGTCAGTCTTATGTGTACAACTCTTACAGTTTTGCATTGACGGCTTTCAACTTTAAAGCAACTAGACGTGGTGTGATGTGCGTGCAGACAGGAGTTTCATATTTTCTCTTTACTTTTCAAATATATGGCCATTTGTTTTATTAAGCTCTGCACTAGAATACTCCATAAGTATATATAATTCGTGTGCACAACTCAGTTTTCCGTTTATGGTCAGAGCAACTACACATGATGTGCATGTTTGCAGGAGTTCCAGATCTTCTTAGAATTTACAGTATAAAGACCTTTTGATTTTTTGAGATAAAATGATAATACATAAGGGTCGGGTCAAAAACTAGCTCTGGTCACTGTGTGCATTTACAGCATTCAATGTCATATTGTTCAGACTTTTATTTAAATAATATTCATCCCATCTTTACTAATCTTGGTCAATAGTTGCATATTCATATTGATATCTAGGTCAAGTTCAAATATGGGTCATGTTGGGTTAAAAAATGGTGAGCATTCAATGTGTTGTCCGGACTCTTATTCAAACGTATTCAGCTCGACTATTATATATGAAATATATATAGTGGAGCTATCCTACTCACCCCGGCGTCGGCGTTTCCGTTAGCGTTAGCTGGCAAATGTTAAAGTTTTCGTACTACCCCAATTATTTTCATTGTCCCTTGACATATTGCTTTCATATTTTGCATACTTGTTTACCAACATGACCCCAATCTATAAACAAGAGCAGACAACTCTATCAAGCATTTTTTTCAAAATTATGGCCCCTTTTCCACTTAGAATATGCAGCAAATGTTAAAGTTTGCGTACTACCCCGAATATTTTCAACGTCCCTTGACATATTGCTTTCATATGTTGCATACTTGTTTACCATCATGACCCCAACCTATAAACAATAGCAGACAACTGTATCAAGCATTTTGTAACAATAATTGCCCCTTTAATACTTAGAATATGCATATTATTGATAAATCTATTTTAAAGTTTGCGTACTATCCCAAATATCTCCTGTGTCCCTTGACATATTGCTTTCATATTTTGCATACTTGTTTACCAACATGACCCCAAACTATAAACAAGAGCATACAACTGTATCAAACATTTTGACAGAATTACGGCCCCTTTTATACTTAGAATATGCACATAATTGATAAATCTATTTAAAGTTTGACAAAACAACACCTACCTAACCACAATGCACTCTTCCCAAACCATCCCCCAGCCCCCACGCCCCCCCCCCCCCCCACGCCTCCATCCACCCCCCCCCCCCCCAAAAAAAAAAAATATTGTGTTTTTCTTATTTTTGAAAGATCATCTATCTATTAAATGATCACACACCCACATGATACCCCCCTCTCCCCCCCACCCCAACCCCCCCCCCCCCCATTTTTTTTCTTATTATTGAAAGATCATCTATTAAATGATCACACACCCAAATTATACCCCCCTCTCCATGATGGCTTACGTTATACTGTCAAGCACTCGAATAGTCGAGCGCGCTGTCCTCTGACAGCTCTTGTTTACCACTCTTCTCAAAACTTGGTCAGTAGTTGCTTTCGGATGCTATCTTGGTTAAGTTCAAATATGGATCGTGTTTGGTAAAAGGCTAGGTCAGAGGGTCACTTAATGTATTTTTAGTCCCCTGCCGGTTTCCAGAGGGGTCTATAGTGTCTATCGATGTGTGTCTGTCCGTCCGTCTGTCTGTCCGAGGTGTTTTTCAGATGATAACTTGACTTAGGAATGACTGATTTGTTTGAAAGTTGATCTTTAAGTAGCTTAGGGGAAGATCTGGTGTGGGATTGCATATGGGGTCAAAGGGTCAAATATCTAAGTCACTGTTACTAAAAATATATTTTTGATTTCTAAGTCACTGTTACTAAAAATATAAATTTGATTTCCGGATAATAAATTTACGTAGGAATGATGGATTTGTTTTAAACTTGGTGTGTGGGTATCACTTGCACCAGGTATATGGGGACTTGTATCTGTTCTTAAAACGTTTAATGACCGCTAATAAACTTTAACCGACGTTTTATTTTGAAATGCTAGAAACAAAAAGTCTGTCTATTGATATCTTCGGGTTTAACTTAAATGGTATAAAATGTGGTAGTTGATCGTTTAAATCTGGAGAAATGCAACGGATCACTTTTGTTGGGTGGTTAGTTTGTTGTTTTGTTGGTTTCCGTCAAGCTTAACTTTGGTCAAAACTTTTGCAATATTGAAGATAGCAACTTGATATTTGGCATGCATTGTATTTCATTGAGCTGCATATTTTGAGTGGTGAAAGGTCAAGGTGATCATTCAAGGTCAAAGGTCAAATATATGGGTGGGACATATTGTTTCACAAACACATCTTGTTTAGTATTGCTTTTTATTTTCTATTTACTACAGTAGTTTTCAATATAATCTAAGATTAGCTGTACTGATACGGTGACGTTGGAAATATAACCTGATCGTCCGCATACGATAATAAAAATAATTGAATTTGATCAATTGTGATGATTCCTTCAATATTGGAGTTTATTTTTTCGGTTAAAAGGCACTCGCTATTTATTTCATAATTGCGGAACACAATCACTTACTCAACTGTATGTAAATATAAATGTGAGCTTGATTGTTAATGTTACTTTAACGTGAAATAAATTATTATGTACCTCGTTACATGTTATTGGTCTAAAGTGGCGATATTACTGTTCAAAATTATTTCTTATTAATAATAAGATACCTACTGTTGTAAATAATTAGTTAGCGGGTTAAACCCATGAACACCATTTAAATATAACAAAAAGGACATCAGTTTGTGTATATTAACTATTTACCAATCCTATTGTGAAAATAAAGAACTGCCATGACACATTACATTCTTTTTTGTGAAATTAGAGAAAAAAACAAAAACATTTCATTCCTCGTAGCAAGAATGTCGGCGACAGCATCGTGGGTTTAAGCAACGACCACATGTGCTACAAGTCTGTCACGTCCATCTCCGTCTGCCCTCGCGTCGGTCACTAGAGACAGAGCTGCCCCCTGATATGATTTAATTGTCCCCTGCCGATGAGACCGGAGGGGATTATGGTTTGCACTCTGTCCGTCTGTTTGTCAGTCTGTCCGTCACACTTTTCTGGATCCTGCGATAACTTTAAAAGTTCTTCATATTTGTTCGTGAAACTTAAAACATGGATAGATGGCAATATGGAAATAATGCACGTCATTTCATTTTGTTCCTACGTCAATAATTATGATTGCTATGGCAACATATATATATATATATATATATATATATATATATATATATATATATATATATATATATATATATATATATATATATATATATATATATATATATATATATATATATGACAATGTTGGAGTTTCACCGGAAGGGTACCATATTGCTTGGCAATCTCTTGTTATCTATAGATCGTTTACACAATAAAAACCAAGAGATTAACGCTTTTCATCTTATATTCATTTACCTACGTTTTGTTTATCCCTTATGATTAACGTATTAAAAGATATAAATCTGTATAAAATAGATAACTGAAGCCAGTTATGTGGTGCGTGTCATCTGTGTCCACGTGTAGTCATGTGTTTGGACGTTAGCTTGCTAAGAAGGTGTTTATTCAAATATTCTCCGATGGTATGTTTTTGGATCAGTTCCATATTGATGATGACTGCTTCGAGCGCCTAAAAATATTGAATATACGTTATTGCACAAACTCTATGGAATGATCGCCGAAGGGGTGCAGAACCCTATCGATAGCAAGGCTTTAATAATAAGAAACGGGTAATAACAGGCTAAGTCACGCGCCAATTAAGCCCGGTAAAATGTTTCGCACTCGGGTACAAACGATTTTGTCGGAACTCTACAGACGTTCAAATGCTGGAGAAAATATTTGCTTCAAGTATTTAGGATCTTTAATGTTGTTTTCTTTAAAAAGTAAAAAAGCGCATTTTGATGTGCTGAAAAACATACATTTCAAAGCTTTTTTTTACTGATACATGGAAAGTGTCCCTGTATTGAGATATTGTGGATGCCGGTAGATAAAATAGCGGCCTTGTTCAAGTAAGACAGTTGTCAGTTTATGCCTTGAGTAAGTGCACTTTATTCTGGAAATCACAGGCGAACTGGCCGCCTCGATATGACCTACACAGAATTACAATGGTCTGTAATGTAACAAACAATCATCCCCTAAGTAAAAAGCTTTAGTCGGCTAAGGTGATTCCAAATCCGCCTTTGCCAACACTTTTGCCATTTTCTTAAAACCCTACCGATGTAATGTTATTGTGTTTTGAAAAACTTTCAAATAACAAGCAAATCCTCAATGATAAGCATGTACATGTATCAACAAACACATTTGACCCAATAGCTTACTGCATATATATTATATATGCACATGTTGGGTCTCAAGCCCAATAAATAACTGGGCCCTGACCCAAGAGAGGAGTGCACCAAAAAAAATAACTCGTAATATGTGGCAGTGGCGTCTGTAACACTGTTATTTCTAGTAGGTCCCAATAAGTATGTTTATGTCGAGAGTCTCAATTTGTTGGCGACTTTATTTATATTTATATATATATATATATATATATATATATATATATATATATATATATATATATATATATATATATATATATATATATATGTGTGAGAAAAATTATCATTTCTTAACTTGCAACAGTTTGTTGCCATGCCAATACCGTACGTTTTGTGTGCGTGCGGGTAATCTTTGGTCGATGTTAGTTTCTGGATTTAGGTCGTTTGCTATATTGAAATGTATGATATGCTAGCACACAATGTCAACACACACTTACCCTGGTACCCTATCTATTTTTTACTATACAGTAGTAAACGTCTTGCATCATCCTAATCTCCCATGGTAACATATGTTGAACACTATTGCGACTGCGTTATGGCAACGATTGATAATTAAAAAATAGCATTTCTGTTCGTCTGTGCAGGGCATTGCTTTTCACTATGTTTTTATAAAACCTTAACTGTCTAGGTTTATTGAATTGTTTGTCCTAGCTCTTTGCAGTTGTGTTTTAAATTGCTTACATTTGTAAGTTTGCATTGAACGACAATATAAAACTTATTAACCAAGTGTCAAGATGAATTTTTATGAAATATTGTCATATATTCAATGTAAACTGTATTCTGTTTGCATAAGCAAACGAACCCTTCTGAAGAAGTAAAATGTTAGTTGAATTTACTCATAAATCACAATTGGACAAAAATATTAAAACGTGTCTTACTTTTTTTCGTAACGTTTAAGTGCATGTGTAACCCACATAGCGTTTAAACTACTATTCAAACACAAGAGCATTGATTTACTTGCATCGCACTCTCTGTTGGACAGATCATGGACTCGAACCCAGGGTCAGTGAACTTTAAAAAAAAAATATTCCTTTAAATTAATTGTTGACAGCTATTCCAAATACTTCAGTTTGGCTGGTACATGCAATGAAGGATATTTTTTAATACTAATTTCTGTGAAAAAGTCCAAAATACAGTTATGTGAGATTCACAAAAAATATGGTTGTCGATTTGTTTCAATCCACTTATAATAATCATGTATTTATTAAAATGCGATCGCCGCCCTTAAACGTTCAATGAAAATTTGATCTCATGAAAGCACAAAGCGAATCGCCAACGATCTCAACCAAACGTATCTTTGCAGAAAATAAAAACATGAATGCCTAATCGTGACACTTGAACATAACACTGCATAAATGATTTTAGTGTACTAGTTTCGTAAGTATAGAAAATATATTTTTAATATAATGGGGTATTTTGTAAGTTTCCAAGACAACAAGAATCATGTTGTTTTGACTTTAACATATCCCTTAATGACTTAAACATTAAACTATTTGAAAGAACCTCCTTTTGATGCGGACCAATTATGATTTTCAACTGTTTACTGTTAACCACAGATTGTATCCGTCAGTTTGATTTTAATGCTTAATGTAGTGTGTATAGACACTGTCAATCGCTGTATCCAGAAAATAGTCGGGTATGTTGAAGTCTGAATCACCAATGTATTAAAAAAATTCAATCAAGAATATGCAGCATTTACTCCTTTTTCATAATGATGCAAATTATTTGGACAACATAGAATTTCAATTCCTGAACACTCACACGGACTATTGCAATAGGTGTAATTAAATAAAAACATCGTGGCAGTTTATATGACTCCCGCATTTAATGAACTAACTTGTGTGACATAAAAAACTCATTGGATGACACTGTACCACTTTGAAAGAAAGTAATAGAATCGACGTAATAATCGTTAATTAACTAACACATAATTGTAGTAGATATAAATTACCAAACAGGGCTCACTTGAACATTACGGTTTTATTACTTGTTTGGTCTGAATTGTTTAATGCACCCAATGGGGTTAGTATAATAAGAACATAAATATAAAAATGGTTGATACCAGAAATGTTATTTGCTTCGGACTATTTTTAACATGTTGTACAACTTGTTTTAATTATTTAACACATTACAGTTCTGTGAAGACGATTAAATGGGCGAGTAAATGTTAATCAATGGTTTTAGGTTTATTTATGGTCTCATGGTAGATTCACCAAACACAGGACAGCCATGTTAGAGTCCGGCTTCAGACCTTGTATCTATATATTCTTTAATTTGTCCTGTATCTACATTTGTATCGTTCCAAAACGCAGCGTTTTTTAGTAAAACAGTTTATTGTAAGGAAGAATAACTTTTTTGCATAATTGTCAATAATAAAATTAATGTTTAATACTTATTAAATAGATTTAATCTTTATCGACATGTTCCTCAGTTATCAATATATATAAATAAACAGACACGAATTTATTTGACAAATGTATATAGTCCGCTTTAACAATTGGTTATTAAGATGATCTAAAGCACTTCGGTAATTTGATATGCAAATAATTCGACGATCGCTTGGCATGATGGAAGAGGCATCGCAATTTTTAAACTAGTAAAGATTAGCTCATATGAGAGCCTTTTACATGGCAAAGAAATTCGTGTTTATATCATGTTTTCTCCTTCATATTGACCTTAGGATTTAAGGCTGATATGTACAAGAAACCTGAGTTGTGATTCATTTAAGAAATTTACGACTTTTTGTTTTATTCCGTAAAATTGTCAGGTTTACGTATTTTGTAAAGCTAAATCAGTGTTCAAACGGAACAGCAATATATTTGAGAAGATAAGATATCTTAAAAGATGTGAGCAAAATTGACACACCTTCTGAATGTTTTTTCTTTAAATCTTATTTGATGTTTTCGTAGCCCGTCCAAAAGTATTGCTTCTAGTTATATTTGCTCCACCTCGACACAAACGTTAAATTATGGTTGAATTACAAATACAGAGATCTTGATTAAACACGTCTGCGTTTGGAATTTAAAGGGGGAGGGACAGTACAATATAAGGTTTCTTGCCCAAGTGAGTCTATTCTCTATACTTTGTATACACCAACAAGATCAGGGTCGCTGCACAAATCAATTGCATAAAAGTGTGGGGGAAACTATACACTAATATGGAGTTGTTTGACCATAAATGTATGTCAAGCAAACCGGTCATTTATCAAGACCGTAAATGTATCTAGCGATTTGTTTTTGCACAATATATATTATTTTCAAACAAGGAGACAACATTTCTAAATCAAATAGCAAAAAGAACCAATTTACTAACGGATTCGTCCGCCTTTCATTTTAGGAACGCAATCCAGAACGGCCAATGCTGCTGGTTTATTTTCTTGTAAATTATACATTATTGCGATACAAACGACCATGCGAAATTACATTAGCTTAAACCAAATCCTTCCAATATTGATTGGGTACGTGCGTGGATACATTTATGTTGCAATACATTCCAAATGTTATTAACAGAAAATTTTTCGTATATATCAACCAATCCAACTGTGAAAGACGACAAGTTTGCCTACGTGAATATGTAATCGTAAATTTATTGCCGAAAGGAATATTTAAAGGAAAACAATATTTTAGATTTTCGGGTTGTCAGTTTCCTTAAACAGCAACAACATTTCTTTAAAAAAATATATTAACATGGACAGGCCTTATCATGCATGTAAACTGTCAAATTCTACGCGTATGCAAATCCTAAAAACAGAGCGAATGTGTTTAAATCTGAAAATTAAGGCGTAACGAAATATATTTAAGTCCAAATGGATATGCTTCAAATGGCAAGCGTTGTACAGCGTTTTAAAATGCAAACTCCGGGTTAGAGCATGTTCGAATTAAGCCGACCAACGAAATATTGGCTTTGTCAAGCATAAGTGTATAGTCGCAATCTACAATTTAACATTGAGTAAAACACTGATAATATGATGATAAATATGGTTGCTGTTAGTGTCAATCAATTTAAATTATGCGGTTGTACGGATTGCACTCAAACTGACCAGGTTTATTAGTTACTGGCACTTCGATGTTAAGCAGCATACAGATGTGTTCCAAAATAATACGCGATAACTAAATAAAAATCCCCCAAAGCAAATATGATACTTGGGTATTGCTATCTGTGCATATTATATAAAATGAGCTAAACAAATGAAGTGTCAGCAGAATTCGCATTAAATGCAAATTAAACAACAAATATTTGGAAAAAAAATTCGTAAATTGAGCTACGGTTGGGAAAATGTTATTTTATACCGAAGTGTGTATGCTTTCGTCGACTGATATCTATGTTCCGTCCACATTAGGTAAAACAATCTACCCTGCAATAATTTTATTATTCAAAGAGTAAAATTGTAATATTGCGAGTAACCTGACAGACAATTGCGTATCTATTCTTGAAAGAGAATGTGCGCATGTTTCTGGGGATTGTGTTGCTTCCAATGCGATACGCTAAGATCTAAAACACTAAAAATATTATATGTATAACAGCATTCGTTCAGTTTTCTCAGTTAATCACTGGTTGAAGTACATTTTGCTTTACGCGTTGATGTGTATTAACGCAGCTTTACATTAAAACATGCTACAAAGCGTATGCCTGTTTTTTTGAAAAAACAACTCTTAAAATATCATAAAGATCTTTAACTATCAGCAAAAATGCATTCTAGTATTTATAACTCGGAATTTAAAATAAAAGCATATTTAATGGTAGAAATCAGATTCAACAAAACAAACAATACCAAACGGTATTACATTTTTGATACAAAAAGTAACTGCAACAGCAAAATCGCACTTCACAATAATAAAAAATCATCTGCAAGTTTTAATGGTTTATCGTTAAACGTTCTGTAACATATTATTCGCAATAAAAATACCGGTAAAAACCAATAATACTTGTTTATTTCTTTGTACCACTTTCGTAATGGTAGAATAACGTCCCATGTTTTTAATTGGTTACACAATTAATATGTTATACAATTAAGATATGGCATAGTTCTGATGTGCATTCTTTATTTTCCGTCAATGAATCCGAAATGAAGATGAAGTTTAAATTTATTTATATCTTGATGGCTATTTATTTCCATAAAAAATAAATCGTGGATTTAAACATTTTAATTTCAGTTTTACCGACAAAACTTAAATTGTTTAAGTTTCAAGAGATCGGGTTGAGTATTGTTTGCGCCAATTGTCATTGAATAACAAAAACACATTTTTGATATCTCGTGTGTGCATAATACCAAGAGGATTATATTGGATTGGCATACATATTTCATCATTTCGCTTGGATTGCTTTGAAATGAGGAAACGTCTTATTTGTTCAATATGTAAAGTGACTAATGTCAACGAAAGTATGAATTATGACACTTATTTAGATATGAACTAATATATATGGAGACTTAGTAATCGTTTTGAATACGATAAACTCAATACATATCGCGTATCTCGTTACGTGTCCCAATGTATAAACACAAGAACATGTATGTAGATACATTATAAATAGTTAAAAGTTCCTTATTGTTTCTTTTATTCGGCACACGTCGTTTCACAAATACATAACAATAAAACAATGTATCACTTTCCTTAATAAACCTTTTCTGATTGTAGAAACACCGTACCATATTCTTATAGTCAGAAAACATACGATGCAATTTGTCATGAAACTATCACAAACATATAGGCGGATAGGCGTACTTGCAATACAATTACAATCCAAAATAAGTATCAATATGATCGTTTTTGCTTAATTAGAAAACGACACAATTTACAATTAAAACATGATTTAAGTAAATTACACTGTGGTCAACAACAAAATGGTTTTACCTTTACCATGTATCGTTCATTGTTATAAAAGTCAGTACTCAATATGTCCATAAATACCGTGTGTGTTTATGCGACGTTTTAGGAATCAAAAATCGTACAAATCTACTTAAATCTACCGGTGGCACGAGCTCCTTTAATCCTCTCTTGATTTTTATAGTGTTTTTCGTAATGAAAATGTAGATTTTACGTTGTTAAATACATCGATACAAAAATAAATAAATGAATAAATAAATAAATGGGGATGCACATTTTTACACACACTATATGTGTATCAAATACGTCTTCTTTGGTTTTACAATAAAAACTAACATTTGATATTAATTCATATTTTTTACCGGTAAACGTTTTTGTTGTTAACTGTTGTGTATACATATAAGCAAAATAGTGCATCTCTACAATTATTTCAATTGCATTATTATGAGACATATTATAATATATTAATTGTATTTCTGATGAACTTGTGCTTTTTATTCTATATAAAGTTAATGTTGCCAGACCTCTGGTCGATTTGGAAATTCAAGTCCTTGCATAATGCTGCCATTATTTCTACTATTACTAATGTATATACATAATTTCAGTACCATATCTCATAAACTTAATTGCTATTTCCAAATTCTTGCGGACAGACACACGGATTGACAAGCGTATGACTGAGTGTTTAGAATACAAAATGTTTTGCTATTTTTAGTGATATTTCACGACCGTCGGAACGAAACGTTCAAGCCTAATCTATTGTCGTTCATAAGAATACCATGTTGTATCAAATTTTTATGAAGGCTTAGTGAATTATTGCAGGATTCAGGATTTTGTTTTTACGGATGAAAATAATGACAGATAGACAGATAGATGGGCGGATATACGAAGGACATGCCTTAAGTTCCACTCCAGACCTAGACTAAAAGGTGTTTAAGAAATAAAAGTACATCCGTTATAAATAATTACACGTTTTCTTATTTGCGTGCACGTTAATGATTTTATTAACTCGCGTTTTCCATGAATCATTTAATTAATTTTATAACTTGAAGACATGCACACGATTCCCTAGCGACTTGAAGGAGAAATATGTAGATCACTGGGTCGACTCAATGCATGTGTATGCTATTCATTACGAATATATGTTGGAAGCCGATACACGTAAATATAACCTATAGGCATCAAAGAAGCGGTCAATCTTTCGATTGTGTTAACGGAATTGATTAAGGAATAGACTCATAATTTGCTCATAAAAGTTGCTTTCATACGAAAGAAACTTGTTTAAAAACGTTACTATAGGAACAAAACTAACATTCTTCGTGCATTAAATATAACATTGTTTATGGGCATAAAATATTTCCATCGGAGGTATAATTTTAGCTTTGTTTTCAGAATTGTTCCATTATTTACATGCTGACGTAAAATAAAAAAACGTGTGGGACTTCTCAAAAAGTAATTTACGACAAAAATCTAACGGCTTCCGATAACGTACAATGTGATGTTTCTTCTGTTAAAGGCTGAACAAGGTCGAGTTATTTAATCTGCATAAGTGTTTGCGTATTAGTTTTCATGCTGAATTGTAATTCAAACTTGATGATTGGAGCAAAATAGTCTTGCAAATGTTAATCATTTAGATTGATGCATTGCTAAAGGAAAGTATAAACAGCACGGTTGATTTCCTATTCAAATAAACAATACTTTTGTTAATCACATGTGCACAATGTTGAAAATCCCACAAAATTCCGTAAATATGATGCAACGTGACATATGGTCACGATTCAGGTATATGCCATAGCTACTTTTTATTGTGTCAATTTTAGGGACGGGATGCGGAGCTATACTAAATGCCCGGAAAATATAATAATATTTGATATAATTATTTTTCCGCTAATAAATACTAAAATTAAGATAGTGAATATGTTTAATGATCTCGATGTCATATACATGCGTTCTTTAAAATGTCACTTATTACATAATCCAACAAGTAAGTAGATACATATCAATAAAAGTATTGCTAGTAAAATATAAACTTTTCTAATGGTACGAGTGTTTTCTTGGGGGGGGGGGGTTCTATTGATATTTCCAACATTCTCCTTCCATTTTCCAAATTAGTTGTTTTTTTCTTACGACCATACATAATCATATACAAAAGTAAATAACAAATATGCCGCCTACAATAATTCGATATCTTCAGCAGAGATCAAACGTAGGAAATTAAGATCAAAAGACTACTTGTTGACTTCAATTTTAGGAGTTTAATTATTGTTTTTCTTCTCAACAAATTATTTTATTTTCCAAACAAAAAACGGACCCCTTTTAAGAAACTGTAAACAGTATTGAAAGCATGTGATGTAAACATCTTACGAAAATTGTTTTAAAAATTAAAAGTGTGTGTTAATTTAACGAAATTCGTGTCAATTGTCTGATGTCTGTTTTATTGAAAAAGTAAACATTAATATGGAGGATGACGTCGCATTGAATATTTAATTGTTGTAAACGTCGCTGGTATCATAAGTTCATGCTTAACACTAGCAGTCTACACACTTTCGAATACATTCTTACTTGAGGGGTTGAAACTGGTCATATAGAAGAAGGGCAAAGTTTAACTGGGAATGTTTAAATCATACAAACATGAGGCGCGTTTTTCAATTTATATTTGCATTTTAACATTTCCTAAATATGCGAGTCTTCCATAAGTTGTGCCAACAAACATTCAAATGTTGCCCGTCCAAGACATCGAAGTTCTTTCACACATTCATGTTCGCTCATTAAACCAGGAGGATTATATTGGATTGTTATGCATATTCGAACATTTCACATTGCCTTGCAATGACGAAGTTTCATTTTCCTTGAAATTGTATCGTACAATTATGTCTTGTTTTAAACAAGATTGTCCATATCGATCGCATGTCAACCTGTGATGTATATGCTTTGCGTACACACTTTATAAGATTACCAATTTGTTGAAGGACTATATTGTTTGGTTTAATAATAATTTACAAATACATACAAGTTGTCCCCCGAAGACATGCACATTTCCTTACAATTAATTCAAATGTAATCACATAGCTTTATTAGAGGAAACTATTTATCAGTGAGTAATTATCTCCTCGACAGAGTACTTTTACAGCGCTTATTCATTTTAATTTGCTCAATATTTATCACTTGATCTTTCGTCTGGATTTTGGTTTGTTATCAGTATCTTTGAACTATATTTTATAAGCAGCTGAAATGTATGCAACAGCTTGTTAAATTTTACATCTGTTTACTGAATTTTTCGCACATTGTTCGTTCCTCAATTGAGATCATTTTAATCTTATGGCAGTAAATTGAAATTGACATACAATGTAATGTGTTATTTGCAGTATTACACAGGCATACGTATTGAATTGTCATGAAATTACTTACTATGCTTTCTTTATTTCTGTATTTAAAGGTTATAATAAACATAAGTTGCATTGTATGACAAGGCCTAAAACAAGACATTTCATTAAACTAAACTACAAAGACACAAAGTAATGTGAGTAATGTCCTAATGTCTGGACTTTGCTTTTGATATTTTTTTAAATCGTAGGATTTAAATAGTATTTCCCTTCTAAGTGACGATACAACATCCACTTCTAATTGCAATATAACTTAGGTTTACACTGTGATACAATCTATGCATTGATAATATAATCGTATTAAATACAGAAAGGCTCGTCAATGCATTTATTCATGTCGATCACCAACGACCGCTTTACCCTTGTCGACTATTCAGATTTTGATGAAACTAATTTTCCAATTTGACTATGCTAATTTTACCAAGTACAAAGCTGATTACTATATTGTAACAGATGTGTGCACAAACGAACGTTTAAAGGGATTGTCAACCACGAATGACGAAAAAAGTGATATTTTAATCAATATAAACTAATTATTGAAAAAATACGGTATTTTACAACTTTTCTTTTCTTCCTCGTCGTGGTTGACAGTCCCTTTAACAAATCAATAAAACACAAGTATTTCCCTAAAAGTTAAATTTAGATGATGTTTGCATTATGAAAGATTTATTATGTGCGTAAACAATTCATGCCACTCGAGAACGTGTTTAAATAAAATATGTATTAATTCTGGATCTGTGTTTGATATTTTAGAAGTGCCATTACATTGAAATTTATTTCAAGGCACAAACATTACTTGCCCCATCAAAGGTGTATTAACGAGAATCAACTTAATTGAGCACTCTAGATGGTAATATGCAATAAACTACGAGCACGTATCGCACCTTAATCTACAATATCAGTAATGGGAATTGCATTCAGAGAACTGTTTACAGACCTAAAACTAATGGTATATCATTTCTCAATCTAAAGAAATCTATTTCACTATAGCGCGAAATGAAGTTCAAACCCCCAAATCAGTCAATCATTTATTTTTACAAAACTCAACCAATCACTCCAAAAATCGACCGCTGCATGATGGGTAAGCATGTTGCGTTTTACAAAGTGTAATCTGTATATACTTTATTACAATTGAGACAATAAACAAAATGTGGTTCTGTGTTCTTCAAGCAGTTTAATTGACCAGTAGTACAAAATCTCTCACTAATGTGTGATACTGTGATAATTTATAGTAACGCAGCATAAACTTTCCTCGTTCAATTAATTCGTAAATTAAATGTTAAACTTGTTTTCCTGAATGTTGTGTTAAGTCGTTTTAGTTTTATTATATTAAACATACCACGCATAGTAATGTCATTTTGATAAGCACACAGTCGTTTAAAAAAATGTAATATCTATTTTTCTTGACCACAAACGCATTAATAAAATCATCAAATTTCAAATTATTTTAAACAGTTCTTTTCATAATATTAGTGACACTATGAAATGAATATATTGATCATTATATGGTAATACCCGTGCGTGCCTACTATAAATGATAACTTCATAGAATTGCAAAATGTATTTGAACTGCATGTTCTACTTTTATCATTACTTTTCGAATAAAATATATTACTACAAATTATACGTTTGGGCGTAAATATATCAACTAAGATGTGATTTGATGTTTACATTAAGGCTCTTCAAAAGATTAAAAGTATTATACTTTGTAATGCTCAGATACGATATATTTTATATTTGTTAATGAAAACATTATGGATAATCATTACATGTAAACAACAAGCATGTCCATGTCATTATTCTTTTCTTTTTTGTATATGTTTTCGCACTTTGAATATTAAACGACGATGATTCTCGGTGATTTTTTAAATATTAAATCATCTGTAAACCATTGTTTTGAGAAGAAGTACCGTCTCACACATAAAACATGTATAGCTATGCAATAAATTAGAATCATCGAATTTCATGTTAATTTGTAAACGTGTCCTTGCAAACTATGAAAAACATGACAAATCTGGCGTAATAAATAGCATAATAACTGTTTGTTTTTTCGGTAAAACATGCATACTATTTTTAAAAGATTATCAAATTTCAAACTGAATCTTCTTAATAAATGACCTGTAAGTGTGCTCTTTTTTAATATTGTAACTGTTTTATCCCAATTATTTTTATCTGACAAGAATGTGCACACCTCAATTATATTACCGCCTGTTGTGTGACATCACGTATAATATTATACGTTCTTGTTTATATTTTGGCTTTATGCATTTTTTTGGATTTATGGGCTTATCCGTATTGTTCGGAATATGATTTTCCTTTTGTTAGTTATTCTAAAGATATCACAACAATATGCTCATAGTTTACTCAATTTTAACGTTAAGACTATCATTCGAAGTCAATGCATCGCTTTTCATAAAGATAAAGACTTTACATAAATGAAGCATCAGGTATATTATCATGATCCATATTGTGCATGTATTTCGTTAAGGTAAATACATTTATCGCGGTATAAGTTTGTATGCCTTCTGGGCTTGTTTTGAAAAAAACAAACGAACAGTAAACGAGCAGTAACTGTGAACATATGACCATGTGATGTCACGTTTGTTTAAAACCAGGAATTACAAAGAGCATATGATATAATATATAAATCTTGTAGACACTCATCTTTATATATTACGTGAGGACAGCGTTTTATTACTTTAAATGTCATTTGGGATTTCTTAATCACTCATTTTAGAGGTACATTCTATGAATTTCTGGAAAATTAGGTTTGTTAATTTTGCTGTGAAAAAAGGATACTATTGATTGGTGCTTCCATATGGAATAAATACACTTTTACAATGTTTACGATGATTTACCTCTGTAACTTAGAAATACGTTTTTTTTAATATTTATTTCTAGAATTTAAGTTTATCCCTGTTATTTCCTTCTGTAATAGATATACAGCTATCAATGAATTAAGACATTATGACGTCCATTTGTAACAAACAATGTATTCTAATGCAAAAACCATATGCCCCTTTACATTATTTGTTAATTTTATTTAATGGCCGACAGAATTGACACTTACATACCTTTAACGTAGACAGACTGTCTCAAATTATGTTTTTTCAGACACTTTGGCCACTTATAATATTGTTTACGATTTTCTTCTTGCATGTCTTGTTATAATAAAGATGATGAGTTAGTTCAACGAGAATAAATTTGTTGGAGCACGCGAGAACTGTGTTATCATTAATTTAAAACAGAATGTAGTTTATACATTTTAGTTTAGCACCTAATTAACTGAACCATGTGCATTTATTAATGGGATACTTTCTAGAAAATGAACCTACCGGATTTGAGTTATTTCAAATTGTAGATGGGTAGGTACCTTGCGAATTCAGAGATACCATGCGTAACTACGTTTGTTTGCATAGCACTGTTAAACCGAACTGCATAAATAAATACAATGAAGCAATTGAAATGTAGCGATTGTGATTGGGCTTAACTACTTAACTACTAAGCAAGGTTAAATTAACCAGTTTGACATCATGAAAAAAATAGTTATTTACAATTATTGAGGTTTAACTATAACTACAAAGATTAACTCCGAGAACACATGGTATCGAATGCTTAATGAACGGTTTAACAAGCGCTTGAAAGTTGTTTCCCTTGAAGTGCTGAAGGAAAGACTTATATACCCACTCGACAATATTTTTAATACAACACAATGGTCAAGGAAATGTATAAAATATTTGTAGCCTACCTTACCAGATCAAACAATGTCGATGTACTTGAAGTCTTTCTGAAAGTGGTGAATCAAGATACACAGTTTAAAATACATATGTATATGTGAATTAGAAATTCACCGATGCCTATAATATCGGTTAATAGTTTGTTATGTGAACTCCTCTCTGCTTATCCTAGATCAACCTCAATCTTTGTTGATTGACTTACGCGATGTAATGTTATTGACTAACAGTTAAAATACGTCACTGTTATTTTATTGTATGGTGTACGTTGCCGCCGTTGCCGTTGTCGTTTGTATTTTGTGTAGTTGGTCAATGTTTTGTTTTCAATAAAGTATAGTTATGTTCTATGCATATGTTCAAAGGTTTTCAATGTTGTTCGAAACAATCATATATTGCAAATAATAACTTATTAAAAAACAAGTTGCTAGTTCATGAAATAATTAATAGTCCGTAATAAAACTGATCATTTGAGTTTTCAATGCATTACTTGATTAATGCAAAGATTGTCATGAAAATATTCTTAAAATGCACTTAAAATAGTTATGTTTTGTTCATAAGTGATTGGATCATACGCAAAGAACATGATTGAACGATTCGGAATCGTTTGCATACGACTTTTCAGAAATGTGGTCCTATATTTTGCTAACATTATCGTTTACTGATGTGAATTCTATGTTTTTGTTGTTGCTTTTCGGAATAACAAATGACAATCTTATTTTGTCCAGTCCGTATAGTATCCTTTGTTATCAGACACTAAAATCAAATTTGTCCATAAAACATTATCCTTAGTATTGTAAATATGTAATATCGAAAACGTTAACAATAAACTCCAGAAACTATCGATGGAGAAAAATTCATGTTATTTTCATTAATTTAATTGCAAAATACAAACACAATGACCATACAATAATGAAAAATATGATCGCCGTCTAGAAACGGTCATTGCAAAGAATGGTGGCTAAAACCAGATTTATTTGTGGAAGCTCAAAATACAGAACCTCAAATAAGGTATTAACTACAATAAATAATACGAAATATTGTTGCGTAAATAATCTAGGTCATATAAATCTACAAACAGTTGAAGTAATCGTATGCAATTAAAACGGCCACCGGAAAAACTTTGCGAAACCGAAATTTCGCAAACTTAAGTACCCTTTTTCTTAAAGATTTGCTACTTTGAGACATAGTATGCGATAAAAGTCTTATCGTTGATTAATAATTGGTTATTTTCACTCAAAAAACGCGTTTTCTTCACTATGAAATTTATAAGCAAAGTTGGGGTTCCCATGGGATTTTTGCATTTTCCCATGGGATTTTCGATATTCCCATGGGATTTTTTCTCCCATGGGATTTTTTTTCTCCCATAATTTGCAAATGGGAGAAAAATCCCATGGGATTTTGAACATTTTAAAAAACGTGTTTTATTTGCGTTTGCAAGTATTTTAACGTTATTTAAGGACTGTATATTGGTTTTATGCCAATTATATATAAAAATATTTAGTAATAAAAAAATCCCATTTTAAAATGGGAGGAAAAAATCCCATGGGATTTTTTTCTTATTTTGGGAGATTTATTCATGAAACTTTCAGAAACATCATATTTTATGAAATGATGAACAACTACGATATTTTAATGCGTTTAGTCGTGTTTAAAAAAAAAAATCCCATGGGATTTTTTAAATCCCATGGTATTTTTTCTCCCATGGGATTTTTTCTCCCATGGGATTTTTCAGTTTCGTAAGCCGAATAAGTTTCTTAATGCGAAAAACAACAATAAAGGAAATAATAATTATAATTTTGAATAATAAATTGAATAATATAAATAACATGAATATTTTTAAAATGAGTTACAATTAAAGGTTTATGCTAGTAGAACTTATCATTTCTTGTTCGAGCAGATGGTTGAGTCCAATTGGTGAGTATGCCAGCTTAGAACCAGTATAAATGCATCGCAGACAGACAACGCTGTCATACTGTACACACCGCTGAGTAACAATCTTTATTGCATTTCATTTTGCAACAGAAAATGAACTCCGTAGTATAATTGATCTTATATATGCCCTCTGCTTTTGAAAGCGTGCAACACATTAACATAACAATAAGTCCATGCCAAAAACTATGTGCAAATTCCATTCAAAGCTATATACACATTATAAAGGTAAGATGACCCGCGTCATGCGAAAATGGGTCTTATGTCATATGCGGCCGAAGTTGGTCCATCCTAGCTTGTCCAACCGCGCAGTCTGGTCAGGTACTACGCTGACTGATATATAAAGTCAAGCCATGATTCGTGGTCTCATATCCAAACTCGGTAGCTCCTGTGCGAAACTTTCACCGGAAACGACGGCACCGAGACGGGCGCTCGAACTTTGCGGATGCGCGTTATATGTTATATATAATAGCGCGATGTGTTTTTTCTTGCCTAAAATTAGTAAGCCCAATCAGCGTTTTATTGTGTTCTTTGCTTCTACTATTAACAAGTACTTCAACTGATACGAACATGAATTTTATTTTAATATGTTTATTTAATGCTCGGAAAACTCATTGTATATTTAGACTACTACTTATAAAACAAAGTCGGGTTTTCAACATCTGTTTTCGGCATAAAAATTGTTTTTCCAAACCAGATTTTACGCACTTTACTGTACAAAATACCGTTAGGGCCACCGTGGTTACTCATTAAAATCCAGAGGGCGAGAATGCGAGAACGCGAAAGTACGATGACGACAGTGCGACAATACGATGGCGACAATGCGTTCGTACGATTGCGAAAACGCGCTAGTACGATGACGACAATGCGACAGTGCGACAATACAATGGCGGCAGTGCGATAGTACGGGGGCGACAATGCGATAGTCATATCGTACTGTCGCCGTGGTATCATCGCAATGTCGCCATCGTTCTATCGCATTGTCGCCATCGTATTGTCGCACTGTCGCCATCGCATTTTCGAATTGCCGCCATCATACTATCGCGTTATCGCATTGGCACCAACGTACTATCGCACTGTCGGCTATCACCATCGTATTGTCGCACTGTCGTCATCGTATTTTCGCAATATCGTCGTCGTATTATCGCACTATCGAACTGTAGTATTGTCGCCATCGTACTATCTCACTGTCGCCATCGTATTGTCGCACTGTCGTCATCGCACTGTCTGATTGTCGTCATCGTATTATCGCGTTCTCGCATTGTCGCCATCGTACTATCGCATTGTCGCCATCGTATTGTCACCCTGTCATCATCGTATTGTCACATTGTCGCCATCGTACTATCGTTCTCGCGTTCTCGCCCTCTGGATTTTAATGTGTAACCACGATGGCACTAACGGTATTCCGTAATACTGCTAAAGCACAGTATGATTAGGTCACTCCCAATGCTCAAATCTCTATGTCTATTTTAGTAACAACACATGTCTATGGAAGGATATTTAGGTAAAAGTTACATCATTCGTGGTGAATATTTACATTATGACTGATGCTTATTCTAATTTGCTTTATGACAATTCCAACATGCTTGTTGTCTATTCGTTTATACTTGATGATTGCTGCAACATTACATCATTCATGAATAATATTTACATTATGCGTGATGTTTATTCTAACATGCTTCATGACAGTTCCAACATGCTTGTTCTCTATCGGTTATACTTGATGATTGTTTCAACATGCTTGGTGACTATCCAATGTTTGTGTGTTCATTATTCCTGAAACCAGTCATAATCGGTTTTGCCACTAAGCGTCATTAACAACGGCAGTTAGCAACAGGCAGTAAGCAGAATGCAAGTTACTAAATTATGACATCAGGTGGCGCGCGTTTATTTTCCGTATGTTGAATAAATTACTTTTCGGAAAAAAGCGAAAACATCCGAATCATTTTGACTAGTAAACTGAATAAGCTGAATTAGTTCCCTTCGTTATATAATCTCCATTAAACTAAATACGTTCATTATTGCCATGAAGACCAGTAAGTTTACACAATGAATTGACTGCCGTGAATGTTTTTGATATTTGTAAGATGCAATTGGCACTCAAGAAATTATACATGTATTTTATTCAGAACATAACGGGGCTGATGTGTTGGAATTGTGGCCCTTCCCTAGTCCAAATAATTACAGTAGACGTAATCTACCGATGTGCATTGCATATCGACCTCATATTTATAAAGTAGCCCAAACCCCCATTGCCACAGACCTGTGCGTGAAACTTTTAGATTTCTCTAGTCTATTTACCATGCTATAATTACAATTTCTATAAACACATATTTATCATTTTATGACTATATAATGTCTGTGGTATACAGAGAAACCTGAAAGTTACAAGTACTCGTGTCTAGTACTGTACAACTATTGTACTCCTCGACGAGAAAACAACTACTTCATCTACATGTATTAAAATATCATAAAACATAATTTTCAATCAAGTTGGAAAAAATCAATAAATAAATGTCATATAAACAGGTTTGTCATGAACGTTGACGTCGCTCTTGGTTACCAGAAAAATTCCCACGCACGGATTTCAACCGTCATTGTTTACAATCAATTAAGTGCATAAGTACTTGAATTTGTATAGTGTTTTTTAAAAGTGTCCAGCTACAGGTGGTTAGCGTGTGGCTATAATACTAGTTAGTGAAAACATATTTTGGAATGATAAGTAATCATATTATAACGAAAAATCAACTTTTCTTAAAAAAAATAAGTTAAATATATATTTAACAAGGTATCCAACTCGAAATCATCCGAAAACGGGATGCATCGTTTTAAACAGCCATTACTTCATCAATTTTGCGATTTTCACGATCTTGGTCTTATTCAACGCAGAAATAAATTTCCTTTCTGGAAATGTATATGTCTTGCAATATTTTTACAAATACTGGGTCAACTTTTAAAAAATAACACGATACACAACTCGCGTGACCCAGCTGTGATCGATCAGACAGTATTCATGACTGAAATCTTCACGGGGAAATGGGCATTTTCCCTGCAAAGTTCACAAACCTCGATACCATTATTCAATAAAACGTATGAAAAAAACATTCTTACCGTGCTTGCCGTAGAATTATGCATCAAAACTAACTGTCCAGCGCATTTTCAAACCTTTGTTTACATACATTTCAACGAACTGACATTTTAAACACAAGAGTGATTTCATTGCTCCAATGCGGAGTTGTGTCTTTACAACTGGAGATTTCATTCATAAATACGGTCTGATCGATAACAACTGGGTCAAGCGAATTATGTATAGCTTTATTTCTTAAAATTTGACCCAGCATGTGTAGAAATATAACAATATATATATACATTTCCTAAAAGGAAATTCATTTCTGCGTTGAATAAGACCGGGTCATGAAAATCGCTGCAAAATTAATTTAGTAATGGCTGCTCAAAACGATGCACCCCGTTTTCGGATGATTTCGAGTTGGATACCTTGTTATATATAAAACGGTAGTGATTTTTTTTTATATAGAAAATTTGATTTTTCGTTTTAATATGATTATTTATCATTCAAAAAGATGTTTTCACTAATTATTATCATAGCCACACGCTAACCACCTGTGTGTCCAGCACGTGTGCCGGGAGAACAGGGCTTAATGTATTTTTTGTTAAGCTCTATAATATTTATATCCAATCTGTATGAAAAAATGTCGGTGAACGTTATTCCGGTGTTAATTTTTGAAAATATTGAGGCATTCGTTAATTATGGATCTAAAACGGAACATTAATCCGCAAAAAAAAACACCGGGCATATTGCATATTAGATCGGACACATGAAATTATTTCGAAAGAAAGCAATTAGAGTTTTTAAATTCTACATGAGTAAGTCTCGCTGTGCACGATTACGCTCTTACTGCTCGTATATATTTGACTCTTGGCAAATACCTAGTGTTTTATTTTGCTTAATCTAAATTGTGTCATGCATCTATATGTACTTAAAGCAGCATGACCAACAGCTCTTTCATATGTGAAAGAGATTGACACGAAATACCTACCCATCTATAATAAAGTTTATATGTGCACTTCAATATTATAGTTTTAAAGCATTTTATGTGGTGCAATATAAAAGTACTCTAGTAAATTTGAAATTATGTAATCGATTTCCTCTCAACATACATGCAAAGTTCCAGATAACTTTTTCAGCAAAATCTTGGTTTACACTCTATAATAATCCAGCCTTAAAGTCTATTATTAATTCTTTTTTTTTTCAGGTAAATATAATTTTTGGCACATCCGCATTTAGGTTTATAGTCTAAGAAGAGCTAATGACAATTGCCGGGTTACAGCAGACTTTTTGCGATAAAAGGACCAGATAATGGAAAACGTTCGGCTTTTCGACTGTTGTAAAGATGGTCTGTTATTCATAATAACGTTAAAGTGCTGTTGATTTCATAATTGTAATGAGGGCCTAGACGAGTGGGAACTCATTGATAAAATGTTTACATTATATGCATTGATATTGAATTTTACGCATGATCACACATTTTGAATTCTTATTTTATTTTTCCAATGTGTAACCGTACGCACAGAATTTAAGTCTACTTTTTTACTAAATTTAATTCAATTTTTTGAGACTTTAAGCGTCTTATCTGGAGCTCTGCATACATGCTTTAGTAGCATATATTGAAATATATCCATAGACTTTCTTTGGTTATTGAAGGTAAATTACTGTACAAAAATTATGGTTAGTCATTAACCAAAAAAAAGTTAAGTCTACAAACACGCGGTTAATTTCGGTTCAGTAGCAAATATCTTACAAAGGTGCGCAACTTCTCCTATAACATAAAATTTTCGTTATACGCCGTAAATTTCCGTGGTCCTCCGTAGCATTTCGGAATGACTGTCAATTGACATCATTGTATCATGCATGATAGTATGTTGCTTTGTGCTTGGGTGAAACTCACATCTTACAATCGCGTTAATTTATTAAACGCATTAATATTTGATTTCATTATGCACTGCGCTTATTGCACAAGTCTCTCTGCACAAACCAACATACACATATGCAGCATGCAATTAACGAACAAGAATGTTGCATCTGTACACATGCATGATACCATTAAGCAGAATGTAAATAGACATTGGACATCAGGCAAGATGTAAGTGTCATCAAGCATGAAAAGGTGTCTACATACTAATTGAAAGTACCATCAAGAATCATGACACAGTCACAAAGAAGGATGTAATTTTTACCTAAATACCCTTCCATATTTGTCGGCACTGTGTGTTTGCTTAATTTCACTGAAGAACGTCTACTGGTAAATCTTACAAAAAAAGTGATAAATAAGACTGAGTAGCAATTTTTTCGGCGTTGCTGTTTAACGTCAAATTTGGCCTTTCAACGAACTTCTTAAAAGCCCATTGAATTTTAATGAAGAAGTTTCCCGCTTGTAGGTCCGAATGAATTAAATCAAATTTTGCAATTGGCAATTTGATAGAATCCCCATAAAACATTGCACATAGCTTTCTGAAATAAACAGGCCACATTGAACGCATTCACGATATCCAACAGCTCTCTTTTCAAAGACCTATCTAGTGTTTCTTGGCCGTGTAAGATCTATAATTAGAACATCGTCACCTAAACATCTACTAATAGAAGAGCATATTTTGGGGAAACAAATTCAATAAGAGTATAAAACGTCCACGATCAATAATGTGTAGTTTGTTAAAGATATCACGGCAGTAAAAACATAGCACTTTAAAGAGACCACAATCTGGTACATTTGGTCAATTGTTGCGTCCGTGGCGGACAATACATTTTTAAAAAGAAAGCGTACAAAAAAAGCAAACACAAAGTTCTTCGTAACCTTGTTTTAATCTTAAAAACACATAATCGACAGTCATTCCAGTCAAATACAATACTAACAGTCAGCACTCTAGAGATCAAAATTGCGGATATAAATATTTAATTCAGGGATATCAAGTGTATCAAGTTCGAATTCCGGAAAAAATAGCCGGTAGTCTGGGGCATTAGGTCCCTTACAGGGATAAAAGGTAAATCCCCGCCCGAGTCGTAGCTAACTGATTTATTGTAGTCTTTCTAGTTGCAATTTCTGGTGAGTACAATGCGGAATATTACGGATATTTGCAACATGTCGAAGATTTTCGGAAAGTAGCGAAGAGGTTTTCGTCAGTTAATATTCATGTCCGTGCCGGTCGCTAACTTATCAGAATCAATAAAAAGAACCAGGAAAAATCGGTACCGATCGCAAATTTCCGGAATTCCGATAAAGCTTCAACATAATTTGTTCTCAAATGATCGCGTACTCGAACGAATCTGTCCCTACGCCTCCAACTCCCTTTAAATCTCATCGGACGTACATTGATCTCAAAATCTATCCTTGACGACTCAAATCATATTTCCTGAATAGTTTGGCCTATTGACGTCCCTGTAATTATAACAATGGTCTTTTGGATAAACACCGCTAAGTTGTGGCAATATAATAACCGTTTAAAATAGTTACCGGTTTTCATTTAATAAAATGATTAAGTCATATTCGAGATTTCAGCGATTGCCAATATTTTGCTTTTGTTTCTCATAAGCATATGGTGCTTGGTATCTGCTATTGACTCCTATGTAGATTGCAAATATTACATAACCCTTACAGCGGCCGAGCGCAGATATCTGCATTTGGCCGCTAAAAAGAAAAATCTTTGCGCATTAATTTAATTCAAATCTCATTATCATAATCAAAATCATCATCATCGTCGTCGTCGTCACTACTACCAACCACCACCATCATCATCATCATCTTCTTCTTCGTCTTCTTCTTCCTCCTCCTCCTCCTCAACATCATTAACAACAACAGCAACACCAACTTAACATCATCATCAAACAACAATAAACATCGGTAGCATACAATGTGCTTCATCAACCATACATAATTATATGCGTTAAAACACCATAATAGAACAGCATGAATGAAGCTGTCTATACTCTTTTATATTTCCTATACCAATATTTTTTTTTCGTTTAATTGAAGGACTAGTTGAAATCTTCTATAAAAGCTCTCCCACCCCCCCCCCCCAAAATAAAAAAAAATAAAACATAATAATAATAACCCTAGCAAACAACAATAAACATAGGTTAGTTAGTATACACTGTGCTTTAGCAACCATGCATAATGAATGTTTATGACTTCGGACCGTGTGTGATCAAATTTAAAAAGCAAGATGGTATGTATGCGGCACACAACACATAGATAATTATAGTTTTATACCTTAAACGTAGTTCATCAAAATAAAGATAAGTTATTATCTATGTAATACTTAAATTAGGTTTATAATGTATGCATATTTGTCTAAACTTGTGAAATGTGATTCGTAAGCCGACGACAACATTATCATTCGGACCCTTCTCCCACCTAACAATCGAGATTAAACACCTGTGGAGATCCCGATCTTATCAATGAATAAACCGGTTCAATGATGTCAAGTCAAATAAAACATACTATTACTATCCAAATAAATATCTATCAAAAAATGTAAATTGATATACCTACTTAACTAAAACTAAACTTAAACGATTAGCAAGAAAAATATATAAAGAAGAAGCAGGCAAAGTAGACAAATTAATTGTAACATATGTTTTCTCAGTCTCCCACTGTTGAACAATATAAATAGTATTTATCGCCGCCCCAAAAGGGATCTTTATCACACGTTTGGCTAAACTAATATATAATTGTGACAGGACAAACTGTCAACAAATACCTTGTTAATGTTTTATACATAACTCCAATCAAAGGTCAACTTCCAAGGAAACTGCGGCATGTTAAAACTGTTGATTATGACAAAATGTTGTTTAGTACAAATCAGTACAATAGCGTCTGTTATGTGGCCTATACTAATCCAGTTAAATAAAACTTTAATCGCAGAAAAGTTTAGATTCTTTACACCTTTAAAGGGGCCTTTTCACAGATTTTGGCTTTTTTTTAACTTATTCATTAAATGCTTTTATATTGATAAATGTAAACATTGGATCATAAAAGCTCCAGTAAAAAATCAAGAAAAAAAAAAAAAAGGAAATGTACATTGCCCGGAGCAGGGTTCGAACCAGTGACCCCTGGAGTCCTGGCAGAGTCCTGTAGTATAAACGCTTATGCCTACTGAGCTATTCCGCCGAGTACACATTCTCGACGTATTTTATACCTTATATAAGCAATTTTCGTAGTTTCACAAAATTTAACGACAAAAACAGAACTCTCCAAATTATTCAATCGTTTCGCGTTGCAACGTTTTAAAGTTTTAAAAACGTTTAAACGTTAAAACGTTTTTAGGTTTTAAAATCGTCAAAAGATGCATATAATGGCTATATTAGAGCATGGTTTAATGTTCAGTATTACTGTTTCCTCACAAATATCATAACTAAAACGAAAACTTACGAATCTGAAACAAATTTTTTCAATTTGTCAATTTACCAAGCGTGAAAAGATCCCTTTAAGAAAATATATATAACAGTTCTTTCCTGTTTTAACAAAATGATACATTTTAAAATAAATTATGAAGCATCGCTAGCAATATTAGAAAGAGAAGTAGAAGGAGAATTATTATCAATAGTAGCAGTAGCAGCAGCAGCAGCAGTAGCAGCAGCAGCAGTAGCAGTAGCAGAATCAGTAGCAGTAGCAGTAGCAGTAGCACTAGCAGTAGAAAGTAGCAGTATCAGTAGCCGTATCAGTAGCAGTAACAGTAGCAGCAGCAACAGCAGCAGGAGCAGCAGCAGCAGCAGTAGCAGTAGCACTATCAGAAGCAACAGCAGCAGCGGCAGTGGCAGCGGCAGTGGCAGTGGCAGTAGCAGTGGCAGTAGCAAGTAGCAGTAGCACTATCAGTAGCAGCTAGCAGCAGCAGCACTGGCAGCGGCAGTGGCAGCGGCAGTGGCAGTGGCCGCGGCAGTGGCAGCGGCAGTGCAGCGGCAGTGGCAGTGGCAGCGGCAGCGGGCAGCAGTAGCAGTAGCAGTAGCAGTAAGAGTAGCCGAAGCAGTAGCAGTAGCGGCTTTTTGCTTTTTTGTTTTAGAAGTGTTTGTCGTATAAGAAGAACGCAAGGAAGACAAATTAATTGTAACATGTGTTATCTTAGTCTCCGTTGTAGTAGTATTTGTTGTTTCTACACAGCCATTTTTCAGTCACCTGAGAGACATGTTTTTATAAGAGATTTAATTGTGGACCAATACATCGTGTTATTAATATCAGTGTACCCACGGGACACCACATGGGGCGAGGATTAACAGATAAACTAGGCCTTCACTTAATTATGCGCCTAGAGGCAAACAATACTATAACTTACTGATAATTTTAGGATTGGGATGTGTTTGTATCTTATTTGAAATTAGCTAGCTTAATTCAAAAACTAATTATAGCCTCAATATTATCAGAAGAACATCATCACATATTCAATTGTGCAATATATAATCATATCACCATCACAATATGCCAGAGCGTTAGTATTATCGTGCATACATATCCTACAGCAACATTTACAAAACTTATTACAAACCAACCGCTCAAGCTTTAATTAGATTGATTTCAATTTATATTATGACATACATTAAAGATCACTGTCAATTAATTAAAAAATAGCTGATGCTTCGTACTCAGCGATTTAAATAAAAGAAACGTTGCGTACACAATATCGGGGTTAATAAAAAAAGTCTGCAATTAAAATAATCAAATTTAAATAATACTAGATTTAGTTTCAAATTGTCGCTCAAAAAATGTATCAGTTACATCAGTTACTAGGGAATCGATTTGTTTAATCTCCGCAATCCAATATAATTATGGTGTTTGTATGACAAATTAATAGCTATTCGTCATTGAATGTATGATACTCATAAAAATATTGGAAACAATAACCACAACAACAACAACATATGTGATTATGTATATATCTTCTTCAGATACTCTGTGTCATACTTTCAAAATTATCCTCATAAGATTCATAATAATAAAATAAACACTATTGCAATCTTAGTAAAAACCAACTTAGCCCGTTATGCTAATGATTTTATGTTCAGTATGCGTGTACATTTCAATATTATATAACAAACAAGTGTTCACAAATACCTATGTTTAATAAATATTAAAAACATGAGAACCAATCAAGGTATTTCATTTTAATTAGACTAGTTTTACCGTGTGTGTACATTCATATCAAATCTTTGAAAATCACACTTGAGATAATTGTCTTTAGGTTTTGCTATTTCTAATCGATTTTAAACCACCATAAAACCACCCGTATTTTCTCTTACATTCTAAATTTTCTTACATTTCCTTTTTAAGCCAAAATATTTATGTTTTCATGATTCTAAATTTTCGGACATACGGATTTTTCGTACAGTCAGTTTAAACAGCGCTATTTTATCAGGATTTTGACCCTGTTTTTGCTTATCTGATGACCCTTCGGTCATGCATTTTTTACAACCGGATTAAAGTAATAAAACAGAATCATGCCTAAGGGCAATCGACCATTACATTTGCGTACTTGGGTAAATTACCTTGTAAACCTCTAATAAGCAATGGTTCCTTCCAACAGCGTTTGAAATGATATCGTAATAAGAAAGGCCAAACGTTTATTGTTTTTACTTTTTATATATTGTTTCAGTTGATTGCAAAGCTGTTAAGTTGCATTTTTAAAGTAAAGAACGAAGGGAACAACACAATAAAATTATGTACACTGATGTATTATTTCTACTTCAATTAAATAATTGACAAACAAACATACACACTTGTCTCTAAATATTTTTCGTATTTAAATTTTCCAACACGAAAAACAATATCTTTAAGTGAACGGAAACTTATAATTATTACGGGCATATAGTAAAGCAGAGTTGTCTGAACCATAAGTAAAATAAAAAATAAAAATGACACAGCTTATTTTTCCCTCAAGTGTTAATGATAATATGGATAAACAATTAAAAATACATAAAGTCAATTTGTGTTGATTACTCGTTATTGAAATATTGCAATGCCAATTATAAGACATCTGATTAAAAACAAAATGTATGGTGGAATACCTAATCTGGAAATACAAACTAATGATACTATTAATGCAACAACAACAATCACATCATCTTTTCAAGCGCAATCAGAAAACTGCTACAGCTTTGTATTAACAACATAAATATGTTTGTGCTTATAGATTTAGATAAACTTCAAATCTTAAGCGTGCTATGAATTGAATATAATTTATATTTAAAAGTTTTGCTACTCTGTTGATAACTAAGCAACAGCAAAATGGAAGATACCATTTTTATCATCTAATTTTATTTATATTTCATTGTTTATTTGTTTATGATCACAAGGATTGTTTGGATAACAGAGTGTGTCTCTAGATATACCGGTACCCTTAAAAATATTTTTATGAATTGCAATAAGAGTAGAAATTAAACAGGCCCTAATACAGACACCATTTTATCGGAATGCGATTATAGTTTCAATAGCAACTCGTAACGCTTTTTGGATTGAATGTGTAATGACTACTTTTAGCGACAAATTGACTTGGTCAAATACTGCATCTTAAACGGATAAATAAAATTGAAACCATTTATTTTCAATATTATCACATTATTATTTAGTTATTAATACATTAAGCAAGCAAACTCTATTAATCAAAAGAGTTGTGATATAACACATCCGAATTCACTGCAAAAAATGAGTGAGGCGATAGGTTTTACGGTTGTTGAAATGGTTCATGA
>NC_068362.1:55859472-55896972 GCF_020536995.1 Dreissena polymorpha
TTTTTTTTCATGGAAATGAATTCAGTCGTTATTTGTTTCAGACAAGAGAGTCTTCGGCTTATATTTATGTTACAAAAATCTAGTTCATGCCTGAAGATTAATTTGCACGCAAATTGCGATAACGCGTTCAGTTGCTTCGCTTCTAATTTAATTGATGCTGCTACGAAAAACCTTGCGTCTGTTTCATCGAGGTTGTGAGAGATGTGTCACTTAATTCTGACGTCGTCATGTCAAGATCATATTTTGCATATTTCTTGTGAAACAGAAACACTATTATAAAATTAAATATGAGACATTTTAGAGTAGAACTATTATGAAAGTATATATAAAGTGATAAAACTTTGACTGTTTGTATTTATTGCTTTCCGCGCTGTGTTGTTTACAACGATTGCCATGGGAATCGTTTAAGAAGACTTTTGAGCTTGACAGTGCTATGTTTTACGCAATAGAAACAATCGTTAAAACCTTTCAGTGTCATGTGTACGATAATGTTTGTATTAATGAATAATTAATCACTCCATATCTAGCTGCCAATGGTGTGAATCTAGGCGCATCAGTATCAAAGAGCAATAAATTCATAAACATGCTATATTGAATTCAGAAGGCCGATACCACAGTTATGAAATGACAATATTGCGTATATATTCGGATCAATATCGTAATTTTATATATACAATGAGTATTTAATTTGTCAATAAAGGATATATTTTGTATTCAGTGGAGAGATGCGTCTCCTGTTTGATAATTCCGTTGATGCTTTATCTTCACGTTAAGCAAGGAAATACAATCATTACTCAACGGAGCAACCATGGGTGCTATTTTACTGATGAAGCAGACAATATTACGACAAATAGTGCTCTTATAAAATGAGTGTTATGCCAGTGAACCAATGCCGACTTTGACGAGTTCCCGTATTTTAAATCAATGAATTATCGGCCAGGCCATAATGTCTTTGATTTCTAGAGAGGAGACAAACTTTATTTACTGGTTTCATCTATACGCATGTGTCATAGTCGTATTTCCCCATCGGTTATTGTAATCAGTGTGTGATAACGAAAAACGTTGTTGCCTATTGCACTATAACTGGTGTTTTTCTAATTCGTAAATCAATATATTTTAAATACATTTTACAACACGTATAATACAAACTTAAAATAGTGTGATAATTGGCAAGTTTAACTATAAAACGCACACATAAGTAAATGTGTAAACATGTATGCACACAAAAGTTTTTTTTGTACACTTTGCGTACCTAAACAAAGTTAACAGTTATAGGTAATGATGTAAATCACATTATTTAGTCTACAAAAATAATTATAAATTGATCGATCAATATAATGGTAATATTTTTTTCTTACTGATATGTTCTGAAAACTAAACAACATAACTTGTATATGCACATTGACATATTCTACACACGTAAATTTTAATTGTCATCACTTCTTCTTAATCACGCCATCCATTGAAATCGCATTATTTCTGCTTGTTTTTCTAACAACCATCTTGTTTATGCTTGCTGCATAAATTAACGCGACAACCGATTTAACTAAATTGCGATACGCGTTCACTTGTTTCGACCCTATTAGCTGAGAAAAAAACAACGTTACGTCTCTTTTACTGAGCTTGTAAGAGATGTGTCACTTAATTTTGATGATGACATGTAAGGGCAGAATATTTGAATTTTCCTTGTGGACAATGTGTTGTTTTTTTACAGCAACTTTGTGTGATTGGCAGCGCTATGTAATACATATTATGTGAATTATGATATCAAAGTTTTACCGGCATATACTTTTTAATAAAATTGAGTATTAAATAATGACAATACCTACATTTGCAATTGACCATTCCGCTACAAATGAATTGTGTCTGTTTTACCAAAAACGCCACCACTTGCTAAATAAACATTTGATTCCAAGTGTACACTATGGCATATTTTAATATATTCTTCGAACTCGAAAGTGCTGTGGTTACTATATTTTTAATGTAATCGTAGAATTAATACCATTCCTATTTAGTTGAACAATGGGGCGAAACTAGGCTACATTAGTATGAACACATTACCGTTTTCTTGATAAACATCAAATGCAGAAAAACAAAAGGACAGTTGTGATTTTACAAGATCGTATATATATTTCAATCAATACCGTTCTTAAAGATATGCAAATGAGTGTTTGATTTGTCAATATCAAATCTCGTTTTATTCAGTGGATATATTGTCTCCAGGTTGCCTATTCTGATGATACTTCATTTCGAATTAAAGCCATACCATTGAGTCTTCAGTTTGAAAGTATACGTTGGTAAAATAATGCCGAAGTGCACCGTGATCAATATAAGTCAGTGAATTTCTATTAGATGCTTTTCGTTACAGATTATTAATACCAGAGGAACGTAGTTCTGTTCAGACATGTTGTCAATCGTCTTGGCAATCAGCATATATTGTGCAGTCAAGAAACAAGTGATCTCTATACAATATTTGACCAGGTCAGCGTAGCTGAAGCAATCACTGAACGCATGAGTGTCTAATGCACAATCTCACATACAGACCAAAGGTTCAACTCGACGACATGCCACCCACTCACGTTTACGTTTGTAGCGCTGAATTGTCTAAATTAGGCATGTCGAAGACGTCTTCTTACCAAATGACAGGACAGCATGGGCTCTTTCACGAACAGCACGAGGCTGCATATTTCTAAAAAAAGACCCAAGATTCGTGTTTAATGGTGCCATATAAAACTTACATAAACTACTGTTGTACGAGTATTCATAATCAAGTATTTAATTTACGGGCATTAAACATATCGCACTAACTTCTCTAAGAGGCATTTAAATACGTCGGTTCAAGGAATTGATGTTGTATAAGGATCAATAAGTCTGACGTATCGAAAAAGTGTAAGATGGACGATGTGCATGACTGTCTCGTTTGACGTTTAAAGCTCTGGTCATATTACACTTCTACAAAAAATAATACCAAACTATTTAAGGTCTATATTAAAAAAAATATAGGTGTGCAATTATAGTTTTTTGCAGTTCTTTAATATGAAGTTCGCTTAGTAACATTACTGCCATATGTGCAAACCTTACGGAACATGTTCCATAGTTCTTGTCATTTGACTAAACATGTGTTTAGGTGTATTAAGACGCACATCGACTAGAACATATTGAACCACCATTGACAGGCGTAAGCCTACATCGTAATAGCATACCGGGGAAGTAACATTATCATTCGATGCATATAGTATAAGAACATTACATGGTTACACCTAAATGAGTTCCTTTGATGATGAACTCATACTGATAAGATATTTACAGCACTGTCAGGTTACTGAAGAGAAATCCAGGACACACTAACTCAAGCGGAATATTGTATTGGGAAATATTCAAACAGTAATTGGCTGATGAAAGCTTCTAGCGAAAGGCAAATTAATGATCACAAACAATGTTTCCTCGTTGATATACTGGATATGAATCTTCGAAAATGGTGCCCAATATAACGAACATGTAGAAGGACTATGCAATGGACATTTTTAAATCAGGCTAAATCACCTACGCCCTATGAACAAGGTACCGAATGCTTTAACGTTTAGTTATTGTTTTTACATTATCTTCTTGTGGATTTGTTACACATGCTGTAGCTTACTTATGTGATTTGTTTAAATAGAGCTTGTTTGCAAATACAACCTAATATTAAGTAAAATATAAGCACTATTTCAAATATATTAATAGTAATCACAGTTTAGAGAGTGTCGCATACAAAATCTAAATAATATATACGCATATATAGAGAACACATGGTTGGTGCCGAGATGGAGAAAGTTTATCCGGTGAGGCTTAGAAAAAGAAAATAGGGCGAGCTTTAGCTTGTTGTCCCTTAAATCCTGAGAGAAGCTAGATAGTATGTTTCGTCAGAGAAATGACGTCACACTGTAGTAGATACGTCATAAATTGCGTAATAAAGTAGAAGAAAATGATAAATACGGAAAGCTGGTTCGGTAATAAATTTTACAGAAGAAAAAAGGATGATATATAATATAACGATAACATTCATGATGCGTCCCTATAAATTTCAAAGATCAAATATTAGAACATGTTAATCGTCACAGCCTGCGTAGGAATACACTAGTTCCTGTTGACCGGAGATAGGAAAATGTATTCGACCCTGCTTTATGCGGTCAATGTTTGCAACAGAAGCAGGATAAATATGTTTAAACTTTAAGTGAGATTTGCGTTATTTTCTCAAGCGTAGTGAATTATGTAATTTTTATTCCATATGTTCCTACAATACGCAATTGTGAAAGACCTAACAGTTAAATATATTGGGAAGAACGAATCAAACGAACATTGTCAAAGAAAGTCATTAATGAAATTCTGTACATTTGAATATTCAAAGGAAGAGCATGGATGAAATATAAGAGGTTCATTAGCAGAACACATTATATTGATTGCATTTATTGCACAGCGACATGCACTCAAGAATGCCTATGGGGACTGAGAAAGATTTTGAGAATAATATAATCCTTGATTTCATTTCGGTATAGCGATTTCCTTATGTTACACTGTAGTTTATATAAATAATAAATTTCGTTTGTGAACTTGCTATAAAATTGTTTTCTAATATCAGTATTTTATTCCTTTTTGTGTATATAATGTATTACGTTCGTTTGTAAAAGCTTACTAGTAACAGATGTAAAAACATTGACGCGTGAGTGAAATAGTCATTGTTAGGTAAGCTATTTAAAGGTGGATATTTACATTTAATAATCCAATAATTATTAAATGATTAAACTTTAACCATGTATTATGTATGTCCCCAGCATGTACAACTATCACATACATGTTTAATCATGCGAATGCATTAAATGAGTATTGTTTACGCTACAACACATCTGAAAATGCCTTAGTTTAATTGCATATGATATGACAGCCAATTGATGTCACAGCTAGATTGAGCTAACTGGAATTATCATATTAATGGAGCTAGAACATTGTTCAACAATCAATACTATCTTATAAAATTCAAGTCACAATACGCATTTTTTGGAATCTAAGAATACGGTGTTGTCGCCGTACTTTCTATATGAACAGTGGTATCTATATGATGAAATACGTGAAGAAAATATATTTCTTAGGTCGTATGTATCGGTCTATATGATGTGTGATAGTCGTTGTATAATCCTGTTCTGAATTATATATTAATATCGTATATATTGCTAAAACAGCAACTAGGCTTTATTTTACGAATTAACGTATACCATTTTCCACTTTTACGATTGAAAAACAATCATTTCAAATCAATTATATAAATGCTTAATGTTTCCGTGGTTTGTGGCGTAAATGAACGCTTAATGGCGAGTATATCAATGCACGTTTAACTACTCATGCATTGCATCTACCTTTTGGGGTGCATAAAGAGCTAGTGTTTGATGTGTATGTGAATAAGAGGATCTGTTTGATTACCCGAAAATGCAAGTCACTATTATTTTGTAATACCGTTACATCACAAACAACGAACATTCACAATTGTAAACAAACACTATCGCGTATATAACCGATGAATACCGTTCATTTAGATATGCAAATGAGTATTTGATTACAGTTCAGACTGGCATCTCCTGTTTGTCTATTCTGATGATGCCTTATCTCATAGGAACAGCAAACACATACGACCAACAGCCGGGAACAAACGTGATTGAAACAAACTTCTGATTAGTAGTGCGTTGGGATGAATATGAATCAGTTAATATATGCAGTTCTTTGTTATACAAGTAATTTCAGAACAGTAAATATGTAAAAGTGTTTGACTTTACGACTGAGATCTTATTTCAAACAATGCATTCCTCAGCTCATGAATGCGGTACTAGTATGTTTATTAGTATTATTAATCCCTTCATTTTATAACAAATCGATTTAAACGTGTTGAATCTGAGATATAACATTATTGTCTGATTTCCCGTATGCTGCCGTTCTATTTCATTGACATATATCTGATCAAAAATGTGTGCGCTTTGTATTCATTTTAATAACTTATATAATAAATCATACCTAAACATGGTTAACGGATACAAGTACAAATTAAACAAGCGTTCATTACCAATGTTATTGAATTAAATATTGAAACATATTTCTAAATATCATGTCCCTTAACATCCGATTAGCAATTGGAGTCAAATTCATATACATCGAAATCGACAGAAAAGTATTGCGTTAGGACAGATGGATTGTCTTATATTCTATAAATAATAATTTGCCAAGTATGAATTAATATATTAATAAATTCGATTAATGACACAATTACAGGAGTGAAGATCAATTGAAAATGTATTGGTTTTTCCGTAATTCAAATCCACTTGTACCCTACTTCGGAAGCTAAATCCAAGAGGTATGCAAGTGTGCTAATGTATTTAAATGTATATTTAATGCATTATCGATTTAATCGCCCAAGTGCAGTACATTAATGTAAGTCCGTATCAAACAACAAAGTATCTCAAATTCTAGAATATGTGTTAATAAAAGGTATTTGTTCATGATAATTAATATGTATTGACAAATATGGTAGATTGTGTTATATTATTTATGGTTGGTATTATTATATCAAATATTACTATTTTAAAACAAAGCAGAAGTATTTGGGCCGTAATGATTTATAATAGCAAACGCACTTATCATAGGTATATCTCATGGAAAAAAATCGTAAACAGTTTCGTATTTGTTTTTAAATATTGAAACTAAGAATCACAAGCGTTTGTGGGACATGTTTTTTATTTAAATATCCAACTATAATACATATATTAATAATGCAGCCTGTTCACGTATTTTTTTATTTATTTTGTTTTTGCTAAAAAGAGTCATTTATGTTTGCGCATGCTTGTTTAACTTCTAAACGAAGTTATGCTGGCTTTTGTTTAAATGTTGACAGTATTCTTTAAGTCCTATTTTAAAATATAACAAATAAAAAAGCAACGTCATATCAGCAAAACGGGGGGAAGCATAAATTTAGGATCAAAGAAATTAATTGGACATTAATTTCACAAAGCATGTGAACTCAAAATTACGAAATTCTGCAATCGTGAAGTTTGATATGCAACAAGAATATAACACAGAACGTATTCCATTTATGCTTGAGTTAGTTTCTCTGATTAAGACGTTTATGCATCAAAGTATCCTTAAGAATCATGACTGGCACTTTTTTAGATTTTTATAACAATCTTAACCATTGTGTTTCATTATTGAAATAAAACTATGCAACTACAACTCGCATGTGCTTGATGAATAAAATGCCCAAATTTTGCGAGCTTCAGATTATAAGAAACTGGCGGTTAGTGATGAGAATTGAATTGATATTCACTTATGTAATATGTTTTTTTTTTTGTATAATAGTTTGCTCTCGAATTAAATACAATAACACTCGATAAGATAATCAGGACTGTTAAAATTTTGCATATGTACACAGGCATGTATGCTGACGAAAAATGAATCCGGATATAATGTGCTCTTCTACATACCTGTACACAGGTTGAAAAAAGAAAATATTGACTTCAATATCCTGCTCCGGTCTCCAAGTAGTGCTTTGTGGATGAACATCTATGTTTTTCATGTTGCTTAATTATCAACAACCAACGCCTTTTGTTTAACAACGAAATTTCTATCCCATATTCAACAAATTTATTCCGTTATAAAAGCTTCCTAATAAAAACTTTGCCGATTTTCAACGATTTCAGTATGTTCAATATATTCCTGGAACATAGCAGTAATTCTTTTATTTTCGATCGGGCATCAATGACGAATATAATTCCAACTGGATGTGATGATATATATGTATCAGTATTTAAAAATGGCTTTGCTATATATATGCACGCTTAAATGTCTTGATAGGAAATCAACGGTTGCAAAATTATTTAAACCGTACACCTTGTACAAAAATGGTAAGTATGTAAACAGCACAATTACGGAAATGGTTACAAAATAGCGCATCGTGTGTAGGCTGCGCATTACACGTCGAATTGTCATATATAATAACAGTACCAAAATGTATAACTCTCCTCAAATGTTCGTCTACCAGATCGCCGCAACCAATCACAACACGACATAATACTTATGATTAATGCGTTCAGGATTCGTAAAATACGGTCAAAATTATTAAGGCAACCGCAAACATTGTCTAGTACTAGATGAACACCTCCAAATGTTAGACCTTCGTTCTTTTTCGTTGAGTACGCAATACCGTACAGACGTGCAACTGGAAGCAATTCATTAAGACTGGAAGCAATTCATCAAGTACAATTTACCTCAGTTAAAGAGTCGGTTGTTGATTAAGCGTTACGAATGCAGCAAATATAACCAAATTGTGTTTACCTGTTCTAAACCATATGTGTATAGCATGTCGTTTATTTGCAGAGACAGAAACAATATTTAAACAAGAAACCCATATACGCTTGTTGTTTTGGCAATCCATAATCTAATTTTATCGGATTGCGACAGATAGGAAAACCGTATATGCATCGGTACAAACAATGCATAGCTGTAATATCAAGTGTACTTCACATTAAAATGGTTGATATGAAATGATGATTGAAAAGGAAAAACGTTTTTTGTACTAGCAGCCTTTTGTATTTTGTGTACTTTTTATCAAAAAGTAGCTTATTCTTTGATAGTTTCATAGTGAATAAATTAATAAAAACCATCAAAATGCTTATTGTGTCCGTTTGCATTTGTCAAAAACTGGCATGTCAGCAACTTGCATCAAACACAGCACAAACTTAAATCGAACATAATTTCACCATTTTCCAGCTTAATTGTAGTTCCTGTAGTTACTTCAATCGGTGCTGGCATTATATTGATTCGGTCAACTTTTTATTGGACGTCTTTCACATAGTTCGTGCAAAAACATATTTGACATATTATATTTTACACACCACACTGCCCATAACACTATTTTTGACAATATTAAACTTTAAAACAAGTTTGTCAATGTCAATTTATTTGGCTAGCATTCTCTCTATTGTCAATTGCATACTCCAGTTTATGAATATTTGCTAAACCTTCGTTTAAAGTCTCTATAACGCTCAAAGTCAACGAAAATTTCGTTAAGTATTTCGTAAAATAAAGTTAACACCTTAAAATGCTCGTTTTTATTATTGTTTTTGCGTATCTATTCATACGACACATGAACACTTAAATGGTGTTTTGTGTCGTATGAATAGATATATTCGCGGGAATTTATTGTGGCCACAAATAAATAAAAACGAGCATTTTGTATCTACAAAAATGTATGTAATCATACCACATCTAGCGATGAAATTTTGGCTATTGCTATAAGGAACACTGATTTTTAATTGGTTAAGTTTATTTACGGACAATTGTACGAAATTTTCGTTGATTTTGAATAGTAATGTTACTTTAAATGAAGTATTATATATGAGCAATGCCATAACATATTCTAACACACTTGTCATATTAACTAAAACCGAACACAGTTTTGTGAAAAAATACACTTACAATGCAGATTTGATTGCGCCGGATAACATATATCCGTTAATATGGATAAATGTAATACAGTCGAACTGATATGAGATGCTTGGATGAGCGTATGAGGTTGTCATAAATCATCGACTTGCCGAGAACATGTTAGTGCGGCATACAAGGCTTTATTGAGTAATGCCCACAAGCTCTCAGACAGGTTGCATACGAACAAAGTATGATTACTAATAAAACAATTGGTATTTTCATCAAATCCCAATTAATGTGAAGAATATTGCTGATAATAATTTACAACGGCGACATGTGCCATATTGTTATGCGGATTAATGTCCTTGCTATTTGAGTGCAAAGTAATCAAACTATACAGTGTGTGTAACCTGTTCATGTCTGTCTATGTTCGTTCCTAATTGCATTTGTTTTGCAAGTAATTTTGCCGAAAACCGTCGTATCATGGTTCTCAACTCTCTCTCTCTCTCTTGATATGGTGTGTGATATGATGTATTGTATTTGTAACATGTTATTTTTGTCATACGCCTACTCTGGGGGCGACTACACAGGTTATAATGAGAGGGAGATAATATCCATAGTACTTATTACTTTATATCAATACGGGTCTAACAGATTGGTTAAACACGTCGAGCACTATCTTATATACCAACTGTATACAAATATGACGCATTGGCCATACATTCTTGAATTATAAAACTTCTAGATTAACTGCGTAAATATCATCCATGAATGTGTAGTTTGGTAATGACTGTTATAACGTTTTTTTCAAATTATGTTATTATCATCATGTTTTTAACGCTTTCGATGCAAGATAATTTGCAATCATTTTTGTTAATTTACACAGATATGATCCATGATAATGCTGTATGTATTCAGCTTTTTACAATATACAATATATATAAAAATATTATCGGAAATGATTATTTAAGGAATAATAGACTGAAAAGTGTTGCATTTCCTGCAGATACCTCCGCCCTTTTTCTTAGACTTGGTTGTATTACGTGTAGATCATACAGGCCATTGAATTGATATTGATTCAAATAATTGATAAGTACAGGGTATTCCCCCTGATCGATTTTAAAAATAATGATTTGTTTGATCAAGTCATGCTGCAATAAAATCTAAATACGAAAACCAAGACATTTATTAATAGAGTTTCAATACCATAATTCAAGATCAATTATAGTTATTTGTTAAGGACTCGATACATTATGTCTAGGAAATTACAGAGGGCGGACCGCACAGTCTAATATGGGACGACACTTAACGAACATGCATTACACCCGCTTTTCACAGAGCATGGCCCATTTGCATTATAACGCAGCTCATATATGCATAGTGACACACTACGCAAATGTCATTTTGTATTTCAGAACATTGAACAAATTACTATTAGCCAGATATCTCTGGGCATAGAAACGTCTGATAAAAGAGTCTTCGGCTTTTATTTATAATACAGATTTCTATTCCATTCCTGAAAACTAATTAACATGCAAAACGTCTTAACCAAATTGCGATAACGCGTTCAGTTATTTCGGGCTTAATTTAATAAGATGCTGCCACGAAAAACCTTGCGTCTGTTTCATCGAGGTTGTAAGAGATGTGGGACTTAATTCTGAAGTTGACATGTCAAGATTGATATTTGCATATTTCTTGTGAAACAGAAACACTATTTTAAACTACGACTGTTTGTATAAACATCTTTTCGTGCTTTGTTGTTTACAATGATTGTCATGGGAATTGTTGAAGGCGACTGTTTGAGCTTGACAGTGCTATGTTTTACGCATGAGAACAATTTCGTTAAAACTCGGCAATGTTATGTGTACGATAATCTTTAGTGTAATTGAATAATTAATAACACTCAAGCTTTTGAAAACAACAAGTCGCTTTAATGCTAGGGTAGTACAACCTTATTCATATATAACCCTTTTAAAAATACATCTCATATATTCCATGGTGATTGGCATGACACTGTAATTGTAAGATAAAATAACCCAGCGTTATTTGTTCCAAAATTTTTTAGGGTTAATTCCTTAACAATGTGCGGTATATTTGCTATGTTATTGAACAATTATTTGTCTGTGCTTACATGTATTAACGAAATGTGTTACATATATGCATTTGGATAGGTAAACATAGTTTGACTCTATATGTAATATACTAATCAAAGACTGACTGTGTAACTGAAATAAACTGTATGTGCTGAATCGGTGGCAGGTCGTTCTCACGATTTCAGCGTCGGTATGACCAGTTAAAATGTTAGAACATAATGTCTTCATTTAGTTTCTAATCGCAACCGGAGTTTGCAAATCTGGACTACATTAATCAGTATTTACATATTTAGTTTTGGTTCTTTGCGGAATGTTGTTGGAATCATAGTTTGGCCTTTTTATCAATGTTTACTTATGCTTTACATAACAGAATTTTATATTAATTACACAACAGGCAAGTTTTATTATTATGTTGTTTATAGGTGGCACAAAGAGTTCTTAGCAGATGAATTTATATGTGTGACATATATATACACACACATATATTACACCTCAGAGATATTTGCCCTTCTATATCTATATGACCGGTTTCAGTCTGTAAAATGCGATAGAGAAATCTAAGAGTATATGGACCGGTAACTTTTTTTTTGTATATGGACCGTTCGGGGTTACACACCACTAAATGTGCACTGTGTTGAAGCGTTTTATTGAACAGCATTAACACTATTTCAGCTTTAACAACAGTAAAAAAAAATACTTTAGAATAAACGACACGCTAACCTAAATGCCAACCTTAATCCATTGTTTATAACAATAAAGTCGAAATGATATTCACTTCCATTTTCTATTCTTCAATCCCTTTATCGAAACTTATTTTAAATCACACTATTTTATTGTATTTCTATCGAAGTTTACATTATGTATGATAAACACACAATCCGGAATATGTTTTGCATTCGTTCGATGCCTTAAAACAAATAACTAACTGTTAAAAAACACGTCCGAGAATTTAGCTCCAACTGCAATGTTTCGTCAGAGAAACTACGTCACACGATATACGTCATCGATTGCGCATTCAGTTGCATGAAAATTGAAAGTACGGAAAGCCGGTACAACACTGTACAATGATAAAGGGACACTCTTCGGTGTAATATAAGAAATAGTAAACTCCACTTCGGTCCCGATGGCATTATAGTGACCAGCCAGGCAGCAAAAAACTGTATATTGACCTCAGCCTACGGCTTCGGTCCATATAAGGTTTGTGGCTGCCTGGCTGGTCACTATAATGCCATATGAACCTCAGTGGGGTTTACTATTTCTTAATGTTTAATGTATATTATACATATGTATTTATATATTGACGTATTGTATCGTGTATTAAGCGTAAACTTATTACAGCGCGTTTATAATCTTATACCGTTCCTAATCAGGGTTTAGAGTGAGAAATATGGTATATTGTGTGAACATATACTTTACTCGGAAGTCCTTATCATGCTATCTAATGGGGTTTTATATAATTCAGGAACATACTCTCATCAATCAAAAATTCATAGCAATGAAAATGCAATAACATGGCAATAAGATATACATAAAGGCATGTTCTTATAACAGGAAGATCGAAAACTTTGGGTATTTAATTATTTCAACTAAGACGAAGTTTTATTTAAATAGTAAGAAACATGAATGGATTGTTGAATCTCACAGACTCACATCGTACCTTTATGTGCTTATACATATACGGTGATGTATAAACATCGTATTCAGAGAAAGTAACTCCAGCGTAAATATCAAAAGTATTATACCAGTTGATGTTCTTGTTGGAAAGAATGCATACTCTTACCATGCAGAAGGTAATGGATTTTATTTCCATTTTGTTCGTATCTTAACATAAATTATTTTCGTTATCCTAAATTTTCTGTTTGGCTCCGTTGTGCATATACTTTTTTTTGTTTGTTTAAACAAGGATTTTTAAAATACCGTAAATATTAAAAGCAAACCAACATACATTCGTTTTACCGTTAAACCCGAATGTGAAAATATAAATACGCTATTTTGTAAGAAAAGCATATTGTATTACGTTTATTATCCGTCGACTTTAATCTTTTAGAAATAATAAGAAGCAGTATTTTATTTATTCAATCAGGAATTTAAAAAAATACTTACTTTCTCTACTAGAAGAATTCATAGTAGAAATATAAATACATTGATTACAAACACTATAAGAACTTATAATAATAATACCAACACTTCAACTCAATTAAGATTAAACTTCATGTGTAAAATATTAAAGGGGCCTTTTCACAGATTTTGGCATTTTTTAACTTATTCATTAAATGCTTTATATCGATAAATGTAAAAATTGGATCGTAAAAGCTCCAGTAAAAATCAAGAATAAAATTTAAAAAAGGAAAAGAACATTGCCCGGACCAGGTTTCGAACCAGTGACCCCTGGAGTCCTGCCAGAGTCCTGAAGTAAAAACGCTTTAGGGGAAATTAGCCTACTGAGCTATTTCGACGAGTACACAATCGTGAAGTATTTTATACCTTATATAAGCAATCTTCGTAGTTTCACATAATTTAACGACAAAAACAGAACTCTCCAAGTTATTCAATCGTTTCGCGTTGCAACGCTTTATAATTATTAGGTTTTAAAATCGTCAAAAGATGCATATAATGGCTATATTAGACCATGGTAAATGTTCAGTATTACTGTTTCCTCACAAATATCATAACTAAAACGAAAATTTGCGAATCTGAAACAACTTTTTTCAATTTTGTCAATTTACCAAAGCGTGAAAAGATCCCTTTAAAGAACACGAATAAAAACATGTTTAAAGTAAATATTGTATAGTTTAAAATGGTATGATGTTTGAAACGGTCTCACATTCCTGTAATGCACATCATTGATCATTATAAAAATACGTTCATGCCTAATTTAGCATCCGAGGAAGGATACACGTTTGTTAAGAATAATTGAATTCGCTATGACACATTATATCAAGATGTATTCACTAGTAGAAGTTTTTCATCTTATTAACTTGTAGGAACATGTTAACTTAAAAGACACATTCTCATTTATAAAATGTGATTCAAAAGAGAACGATCTATCTTCTCTTATGCATACCATGATATCGGTTTTGATTAATAGGAATTGTGACTCCACTTTCTAGAGTGTTGTCGATGGATTGATGTGTGTGTTGTCAACATTAAATTTAACCACACGGGTTATGAACACTTTTTAAGTTATAAAATAATAGTTAAGTTTGTGCTTGCGCTTGTTCTAACACATTTCTGAAATTACAAATTACGCCATTTCAATGATACAATTCAATGGGCATTATTAACAGACAGACAGACAGACAGACAACAGACAGACAGACAGACGACAGACAGACAGACAGACAGACAGACAGACAGACAGACAGACCGACAGACAGACAGACAGACAGACAGACAGACAGACAGACAGACAGACAGACAGACAGACAGACAGACAGCAGACAGAACAGACAGACAGACAGAACAGACAGACAACAGACGACAGACAGACAGACAGACAGACAGACAGACAGACAGACAGACAGACAGACAGACAGACAGACAGACAGACAGGACAGACAGACAGACCAGACAGACAGACAGACAGACAGACAGACAGACAGACAGACAGACAGACAGACAGACAGACAGACAGACAGACAGACAGACAGACAGACAGACAGACAGACAGACAGACAGACAGACAGACAGACAGACAGACAGACAGACAGACAGACAGACAGACAGACAGACATACAGACAGACCGACCGACCGACCGACCGACAGACGGACGGACGGACGGACGGACGGACAGACAGACAGACACACACACACACAGACACACAGACAGACAGACAGACAGATACACAGACAGACACACAGATACACAGACCACACACGCAGACAGACACACACACACACCAACACGCACACACACAGACCACACACTCACACAGACACACACACACACACAGACAGACAGTTTATTTTAACGTATACAATAGTACATCGTCTTCATACTCAAACATACACATTTTCTGTCACGTGAATACCAATCATAACATAACAATATCAAACATAGATGTCGATTAAAATACAGATATAAACCAAACACACTATATGGTAAGAATACGTAGGTTCTATCGAGGAGTTGTGCAATACATCATACAATATTATTCAAGATCTTATTTCTTATATACCAGATCTTCTTATATGTATTTTCAACAATCTTCATAACATTTACCTACACAGCAAAAGCACGTACATGTCTTCTCCCAAACGTTAAAAATCAAAATTTAAAATCAGTTCAATTGTATTTGCAAAAGGAGTATGTGCTCAGTTTGTCTTGACGTGTCATCGTCAGCTATAAGTGTCGAATCTCGTGCAAGCTTACTGAAACAGACGCAACGCGTTTCCTCTTAGCAACTAATCTAATTGGATAGAGAAGCAACATAACGCGTTATCGCAATTTGGTTAAGGCGGTTTGCATGTAAAGTAGTCTCCAGGCGCTGAATAGATGTCTTTATTGTAACTATTAGCCGCGGATGATGTTAGAAGAAATAAGAGACGAATGCATAGCGAACAAAGAGATCGCGTTATAAACGAATAATTTTGAAGAAAGTGAGCTTTGGATTACTTGCGAATACTTCGTAAATGTGTTTTTACGAGTTGTAATATAATCAAATATTCGTTTTGGGGAACAAATCAGCAACAAATAATTTCAACTATATTAATGAAACAATTACTACTTATTGTCTACATAACATGTATAACATCGTCACAAATTACTATTTTAAATATCGGGTTTAGGTACGCACACTGCATTATTACTTATTTTCGTAAAATAAATACAATATATTTATATTAAAGTTCGCGTTTTCAATACAATCTTGCTTAGAATAACAGTGTTTAAGTCTTGCATTAAATTATATATGGTACATGTATAACACGTCCATTGCTTAAAGCATTTTAAGAGCATAACTAACAGTGCAACAGGCAAACAATTGTTCGTTACCACAGACTGGTAACAACTACCAATTGGGGAACATGAAAATGTAGATATGACACATTTGTATGAATCCAATCGAATGACCACTTATGACTTTACATATATGGATTCAAGTACAGACACGTATCACTCAGAAAAAAATATAATTTGCATTTCAAAAACAAGTCGGTATCGATTGTGCTTATACGCATAACGATCAATGGCAAAGAAATTCCATTTATGACCACACCCAAACGTGAAATTGTCTTCTGTAGATATAATGTAAACTCATCACGCAAATACTAGCGACTTGCGTTTCCGTTTGATTCATTGATGTACACAATTTCTCCGAATTAAATAAATGCGTGTTAAGCTACAATTTCTCGAGAAGTATGCCCTATTCATCATGCACTGCCGGTTAATGAAACACGATAATTATATATAATGTGCATGTTCATAGTCGTTATAAAACCATTTAATCTGGTAAAGCACGTTATGCATTAATGAATCTTATCTACTTGAATTGGATATTTTATTTTCCGATCATATATTCGAAAATACTACCTCAGTTTACGCCGTAAGAACAGCGTTTCTTTGGTACAAATACATAAGTTGTTTCTATACTTTAGCATGTGTTTTTAAAAGACCATTACTTGGAACACTTCAACTTCCTTATATAATTAAATAAAATACACGTGAATTACAACCGGACACAAAGCGAGCTACAAACGGTGAATGTTTTTTAAAAATGACATACGTATTTGGCATGCCAAGCAAATTAGCCGCTACTGTATTATTATGATATATAAACAAAGATAATTTTAGTAATTGATCATAGTCAAAATATTAAGATGCTAGGCTCTCAAATTTTGAAAAAAATAAATAGATACTCGTATTAATGTATTAACATATCGTGCCAAAAAGTTGAAAATCTACCGCTCTCTTGAATATTAAACGATTTTAAATGTAAACTATAATATTTTTGAATTAAGTTTCAATCAGGTAAAAGTTAATTTGCACTTTTGTTTGTTATATTTAAGTGCCGAGCAAGGTGTTCATCATTAAGTGATATGGAAAAAACACAAATTTACAATCGCACAATTTAAGTGTAACATTATATTTAACGCATTTTTTTTTATCATTTTATCTTCTACATAAAACATAACTGATACATGCTTCTTTTGCCAGAAGAATCATGAACATAGAATCGCAACCGGAACACGGCTTGGCGTAAGCATGTTTGTAATGGTTTGAATGATTCACTAAAATACTTCGAAATACTGCTGTCAAACTATACATCTCACAGTGGATTTCGCAAAGATTTAAATTATCGCATAACCGTGATCAGTTTATCCGCGCTTAAAGTTCAAGTCAACAATAACAACAACATGACCTTTATTAAACTCAAATCACAAATACAGTGACACATGAGTATACAGTGACAATGCTTTATTTACAAACAGTTATAAACAATTGTGATCACTGTCTATCACTGTTAAAATACATGTTCGCATCGAATAGCATGATTTATGCCTTATAAAACTGGATAGTACAAAGTAAACGTTAATATATTAAGTTTATAATAAGTCAATAATGACTACATGACAAACACATATACCATGTTGACAAACTTCAAATTAACATGTTGGTGTGTACCCGAATCAAGTTGATACAGATAAGATGTGCGATTTTTTCAGATCGTAATGGACGGGATTATATTGACATATTATAATTATTTACAGACAGCGGAATGCAAGCTCACACCTTATAAAACGATGGGACAAAAAATGCAAACTTATCAATTACTATGACGCCACTGTTAATGATAGGATAAATGGGCGGTTACAATGGCATTTGGTACATTCAACAATCGTCCAAGCAGTTTAACAATTGTATGATATAATAATCTTTATAAGTGAGTTCAGATCAAGGAAATTAGTGCTTTGAGTCGCACATTAGTCAATTAAAATATCTGCCTCGATATGTGAATGTCTTTTATTGAAATATTTGCAATTTTTTAAACATTATCGCAGCTATTATATTTAAAACCATGACGTCAAAACAATAATTTGAGAAAGTTTACAGTCAGATTAACCAGCACCGCGCAAAATGTATGTGACACTATACTATAATTATGGACAATACAATACTATTTACTATATAATGACGAAGAAGATTTTATTTCAGAATCAGTAGACCATAGGCACATGTGAACATACAGATATGTACATAAACAGTAATAGCAAGTCACGTGACACAATGAAAATGAAAAAAGTTGTGTTGAAATAAATCAAGTACCAATACATTTTAAGGAATGAGTTGTGCTAAATAATTAAATATAACAAAATGCCGATTAATAATACGAGCAAAAAAGGGGGGTTATCGGACAAAACGCAAATATGCGGAGAAGGTGTATATAATTATATATTTTTTATTCATGTGTATTTGTTTAACAGATTGACTACCAAAAATAAACGAAAACATCGAACAGGTAATGCGTATGACAAAACATTGAACATTTCAAAATTAAAACGTAGATAGCAGGAAGACAAAATGCATGCATATTCGACACAAATAACTCTTACCAATATGGTTATGCTTGCATTTAGATTAACGGACACACCATCTGTTTGTTAAATGAGGAAAACGTGGTTTTGTTTCACTGGTATAATAAGATTATACATAATGATTATATATTTTTTTAAACACAAAATACAAGCAAAAACGCTACTACCGTGAGAACGGTATTCTATTACCCATGTAAATGAATAACCTTTAATTTAGAGCGCTAATACAGTACTTAACTAAGCATATCGCATGGAAGCAATTTGTCAGAATTATATTGGAATCGAATTTCCAATGATCGGGTCATCAAAGCTATACATATTGATTGCATGGCAAGTTGATATTCTGAATTGACAATCATACATTCATTCAGCATGACACATGTCATATATCGAAAAATCACCTTTTACTTCATCAAGAATTGACATCTGCTTAAATAGCATATGGTATTTCTATCTTTTATTTAAAACTGAAAATCCTGATAACCTCTTTTATATCTTATTTAAGTTATATAACTCGAATCAATCGAAGGCTATACATGGCAATTTATTATGTTTTTGGAAATAATGATATGAGTCGTGTTCTGATAAAACTGAACATAATACATATGCGTCGTCCCAGATTAGCGTGTGCAGTCCGCACATGCTTATCAGGGACGACACTTTCCGCGTTTAGTATTTTTAGTTTCAAGGAAGTCCCTCCTTACCGAAAATCAAGTCAATGTGGAAAGTTCTGTACTTGATTAGCCTGTGCGAAATGCACAGGCTAATCTGGGATGACTCTTTACGCGCTTGCATTATGCCCAGTTTTGTCAGAACAAGACACAATTATGCAAACAATCAGGCACGTGGTTTACACGCATTCCATCATGTCTTATTATAAAACCTAATCATTATAAAATAATGACCGGTGAGTATTTCTAAAGAGATAGAATCAAGTCTAAGAATGACAAAATAATGATGACAGCACATGCGTAATGTGAAAATTGGAAATTCGAGAAGGTTTAATGAGGATTCACTTCAGACCGAGCGCAAAACTGCCTTGGGATAGTGTATACTTATTGGAACTCAAAAGTATGGCTTATTGTCGTAAATTCTAACACCTAAAGGTGTATACGTTTTAAATATTCAACACAGATCCTATTTAAATGTCTAACCAAACGATCAGGTTCATCCTCTCTACCCAGTTAAATTGTTGAAAAGATGCACGCCTAAAATATAATAACAACTCTTATATTTTTAATAGTATCTCTCGCACCGAAAAGAGGCGGAAAGCTGATAATGACTAGGCATTGCACACTTACTTTTAGAACACGACATGCATCATCAACATAGATATAATAGATTAAATGTTTGCAGTTTATATAGAACGTCAAGATTTCAACAATGTCAGACCAAGGTCTCCTATCTGTAAGCATGTTGGTGTACAGGATAGTAGTTAACAATTTTTTCGGTATAATTTACTCATATTCCTTCATATAATATATTATGCTGGGTCTTACCCGCATAATAACCCGTTTTTTGATACCAAACTTAAACGTATGACAAAATGAACATATTAATAATATACAGCATTAATTCAAACACCACTTCAAATAAAAAGTAGAGATCAAAGATACGCAGGTTTTCCGCTACAGACTTTTCTATGCGAATGTCTAACGGCATAAACATAGAATTACAGCCATGAGCGACTTTATTGTCACATCAATTGACACTTTTATCTAAAGGGAATTGAACCTCAATAATTATACTGCAATTATTGTTTTAAATTGCTATACCTTAAGGTTTACTTATTTAAATATAGCAATTGGTACACTGATGGTGTAATTCAACGCAACATACTTTATTTGAGCGTTGTTAGCGTCTCAATAACGGTTACAGTAAGTATATTGATCTTATTTAAAACATAATTAGCTAACGTTGTCTTACACCTTCTATTTCATTTGCAGTCATCGTTCGTATTTATGCTTCTCTGTAATTCAAATGACATGATGCATTGAAAACCTTGACAACATAACCACATGCCACATTACCTCATTTTTGAAATTTGACCTGTCATTCAAACTAATCGGGATTAAGAAAAGGGACCAGTTAATTTAGGCATATACTGTTTCCATATGCAGTCCAATTGATAGCCTTATATTGTTATTCAATAAAGCCTTATATAGCGATTAACATATTTTCGGCAAGAAAAAATCATATGATCATGCGAGCAAATAATACTACCATTCTGAATAAACACTTATGCATGATCCACTATCGAGTCAACTATTAATTAATAATTTATCTTCAATTACTGTGCGCACATGCCAGAATGGTGTTACGTCTGAAACATCTAGCATGTATAACTTGATATACTGGGAAAACTAAAACAATATCTGTAATAGTTAGAGTTAGACATCCAATGAAATTCAATATGTAATTATATTAATAGAAAAACGTCAAATCATATTAATAAATTGTTTTAAAATATAGGACGATACACCTATGCTTTTGTAATATTATACTGTCGGTTTTGATCAATATGGATTTGATTCTTATATGATGTCGAAGGAAATGGCATCGAGATAAGCGTTTTCAACACTTATTTAATTACACGGTGGAATAGAACGGCAGTATATGAGCATGCATACGTCAATGGCATGACACATTTCAACACCGTTGGGATTGATTTGTACTAACATACCATAATAAAATATGTTTACCAATTTTTAGAGTGACATTATGCGCATCTAACACAGTTGAGTTGAGCTGAAAAGAATTAACAGGTCAAAAGAGTTAGTTAAAATGTGGTAACTGACCAATTATCTGCAGCTCATCTTGCTACCAGTGGTTTATAATAAAAATATATTATATTCGATATTTTACATGACTGTCCCAGTCCTCTAAGCCGAGCGGAACTGTCTTTTTATTAGGATCGGCGTTAGTGTTCGTGTGTCGTATTAATAGATATCGTTGCAGGAACTTAAAATGATCCGTAAATCTTTAAACAAGATTGTGTCTTTGTGTCGTATGAACGAATCAGCTCTAAAACAAAATTTAGATTCGCATCGTTCATGCATGAAAAGTTGTCAAACGAAAGTACGGTTAATATTCAAATGCATTATTTTTCTCTTTCCGGGATATTGTTTTAGTAATTTCATGTTGTATTAACAAATACAAGTGTATATGGAGTGAAAACACCAAAAATAAACCACAGTTGCGATAGACACCTATAAACATAGCGTTGACTGTTAGATGCGCATAATGTCACTTTAGGGAAACATTACTTCAAATAAAATATTAGACGTAAAGTCCAATTAATACATACTTGTATTTATACAGGATATTTTTTGTGGCAAAGAACTGTAAATAATTACTGATTCATATTAATAAGAACGATTTTCTTATCAGCATTTTAATTCAAACCGAGTGTGCTTTTTGTCTGAAGATTGTATGCCCTGCCTGTACCTAAGAGATACGACATTATACGAAAAGCTATGAGGAGATTCATCTTTAAACTGAATAAAAAAGAGATCCTTTATTGGCAAATCAAATACCTATTTGCATATCTTAAAGAACGGTATTGATCGGAATATATACGAGATATTATCGAGTCGATTCTGAGCAAATATGAGCATTCTTTATTTGGTATAGCAGGTTAACCAATTAATGTAATCGCGTTGTGATACAATCGTAACCTAAATTCACTCCATAATCCATCTTCATAAACAATGGTATTGATTTTGTTACTAAAAACATATTTTACATAGCACTGCATAGTTAAAGAAACAATACCTATTTATTCGAATGCGCATGTTCGAACGCCTTTGTGCAAGTTTCAACAAATGTCATACTATGCAGGCATTATTGTATCGGACGGTCAACTAGCATTCAATGGTATGCAAGTGATTTAAGTCTAGTCGTGTAAAAGATCAATGCAGTTTAAACTGTTTCTGTCATAAGTCTGAAATACCCACTGACAAACTCACAAAGTAGCTTTCAACAACTCATGACATTTTACTAAACAGGAAAGCACAGAAAGCAATAATGGACAACAGTCTTATAAATATCAACACAAATATTATCCAATCAGATGGATTCTCCCAAACGTTCCATATTTACATTTTAAAACAGTATTTCTGTTTCATAAGAAATATTCATATTTGTTTCTTGACATGTCATCGTTAGAAGTGACACATATCTTAAAATCTAACCAAAAAAGAAACAAAGTTTTTCCTCCCAGTATCTTATCAGTTTTAGAGTGAGGCTTCTGAAAGCGTTGGGATAAGGCGGTGTGCATGTTAATTACTGTCAGCACATTTAAAAAACATGTGTATACTTAGTATTAACCGATGACGTTGTTGGCGGTTATAACAAAGCACATGAATTGCGAGGGGATCTTGTGGTCAAAGTACATTTTAAAGGTACTGAGCTTGGAATAACTGCTGCTTAATGTTTACATACACCTGTATAAGCTGTGATAATATCACAAGTTTTAGTATTATAAGACAGTCAAGGCGTTCCATAACAGATGGATCAATCAGGTATGATGAACATATTTTATTTTAATGCATTAAGTCTTACGTGGCATATATAAGTAGTTTGAGGTTACATTTTACAATAAAATCGTTAAGTTATTAATACTAGTAATAACATGTCGTAACATTTAATAAAATAAAATATTTTGTTTCAAAATATATCATATATAGAGCCCATTACACAATCTATGAAATTTATGTATTTGGAAAAATACACATTTGGGAAATCAATGATGTTACGCTTTAAATGCGTATTTCAATGCGACGTGGCTTTACATAATGTATACCCGACATCTATCAATGCCTAAATCAATTTAATTAAGATACATTGGTATTATTAGATGCTTGGATGAAAATGTCATAAATCATTGACTTGACGACACAATAATGTAGCATTGTACAAGGCTTTATTGAAAACATCACCCACCAGGCTATCAGTCAGGTTTTATATGGAGACCGAATGTGTCTTAATCAATCATATTGCTTTTCCTTAATCGAGATCCATGTCAAAATTCACATCTGAGACATGCGTCATATGGTTATGTTATAAATGCACACAATGCATCAATGCATATGTTCTTTGAATTGCAACGAAGCGTACGCAACGTTGAATATAATGGAACTAACATGGCAGAAGATGGACAACATAAGAAAATTATATTTTTAATGAGATCAAGTTATTAACTGTACCTTTATTGATGAATGATGAACATGCACGTTAATTATGTTGCGATGAATAGCACACGTTATTGGGTAAATTATCTAATGCAATTTAGTCAAACCTAGTGTACAACAATTTTAAACAATAACTGAAACAATATTATTTTAAGATGGAAGTGCCCAGTCATACAACTTTACAGTATGCGATGTTTACCATGTCTGTTTGGCCAAGTTTTTTTTTGCTTTTGCATTAAAGGGGCCTTTTTACAGATTTTGACATGAAAAAAAAAAAAAAAAAAAAGGTAACCCTCAGCAGGGCTCGAACCACTGACCCCTGCAGTCCTGAAGTAAAACGTCTACGACTTAAACCACTCGGCCATTCTTCAGGACACAATGCTTGACGTATTGTATACTTTATTAAAGCAATCCTCGTAGTTTCAAAACATATAACGACAACAACATTACTCTCCATTTTATTAATTCGTTTCGCGTTGCAACGCTTTATAATTGTCGGGGTTTTAAATCGTCAAAAAATTCATATAATGGCTTTTGTAGAGCATGGAAAATGTGCAGTATTACTGTTTCCTCACAAATATCATAACACAAACGAAAATCTGCGAATCTCAAACAACTTTTTTTCTATTTTGTAAATTAACCAAAACGTGAAAACGCCCCTTTAACCAATTGTAAAAGAAAACCTACGTATCATCGTTCGAGTTGTCATTATGGATTGCATTGTCATATGCCATTTTAGGCCACACGTTGGTGTGACGATTCGGGTTCTAATGCTCGGAAAACAAAGAGCATTTGTTTTTACTTATATGAGTACATTATAATGTTAAAATTAATAACAATTGTATATACTACCTGTATATAGCTGAGACATCTTTATCTGAAACTCCAGAATTTTATAATTTATCAATTAATGCCAAGCGTCTAGAAAACTTGTCCTTGGCAAACAGCGTAGACTCAGTTGGGACGCCGCATGATGCGGCGTCTCATCAGCGTCTGTGCTGTTTGCTTAAAGGAATTTCTCTGAGAAATATTCTAAATATAGAAATAAATATACTAGACAACCCTAATTTTGGAAAAAAAAAGATCCAATTTAGAAGGATGTGAGAGTCCATTAGGCATAAAGGCGTTAATTAAGGGCACTAGGTGTTTCCAGTATATTTTGACGAAGCATGTGTTAACGTTTTGAAACTGTTGTTTACGAAGTATTTTCTTACGTGGAACGATTAAATCGATCAAAGTTGTTGTTGTTGTTTTCATTTACACATATAACCAATTATATTGCTTTTCATGAACAGATAATCGGGCTTTCATAATTCAAGGAAAATGTTGCGTTTTACATTAAGAAATAAAATAGTTAGTTAATACGATGTTTGCAGTCGTGTCATTATCTATCAAACATACTGCGTTTTGTTAACTTTGTTCATCTAAATTACTCAGCTGTGCCTCGAAATTGCAGTCTATCACGTTAAGCTCGTGCGTTGAACATCCTGACGCCATTTTATGGATTAATTGCATAACTATTGATGATTATTGGCGGAAGCCTCATATACTTCCTTGCATTGTCTAACGGAAAACTTGCGTGTGACCGAGTAATATGAATGTTTGTGCCAATTTTTTGCAGAAAATAAAGTATTTTTACCAATCGTATGTGGTAAGCATGACACGACACATAGAGGAGTAAAATTCATGTGACTTACATTGAATTTAGTTTTAAGATATATACACTATTAAGAACAATTTTTAATTGGCTAGCCCATAGCACATACAGTTGATAAAAAGGTTTAGCATAATAATCGATAGAAAAAGCATTTGGCGGCAGCTAAAGGTTCTATCAAGGTAAACAATGACATGTTGGGGTATGGAGCTTAACAATGTAAACGACTAAACACAACTAATCTTGTTTCCCTTTGAGATTATTGCACAAGTGAAAGCTCCCATTGAAATACATATTAATTCTTATCTTGGCTATTTCGTGTTGGTTTCATACATAACTGCCAATGTAGAATATCTTCTATTCATATGTATTCAGTAGTTATTGCTCTGAACATTGGGACGCTTTGAATGACTTGACGGTCATATTCCGAGTTGTTGGTTAAATGGGATGTGCTCAAGCGCAATACAACTGGAAATATTTCGTGGTGGCTTGTACAAATATTGAATAACATGCTCGTTGTAATAAGGCATATTTTGCTTTTATTTAATAATTATAGCATCTCAATATAGCTATCTAAAAAGATAAACTGATAATGAAACGACAAACGAATTTAGACTTGTGAAATGTATAAACATACAAGTATGGATCAGTTTAGTTAGACTGCGTACCTCGGAGTCATATTCATAAGCGTATTTCCCACAAAACACACATAATTAAAACTGTTATAACACTATATTTCGCATAACAATTGCGAAAATAAAGTATTGTATGTAATATGTTTATTTTGTAATTGTATGAACAACTTGAAGCTATAATAACCCTATGTGACTGAAGATTGAGGCACGTCCTCGGTATATTACACTTGTACGAAACCATTACAAATTGTACAATGAACAAAATGAGTTAGAGATTGAATAGTGGTAACCTCTGACTATTTATTTCAATTATGACCAGCGCTCTCTGCTGTTTTCAGCAGAATCAATTCTTGTAAATGTGGAGTCTGGGCAAGTTTACATGCGTAGCGGTCAGATAGCAAGCGAAATGCTGTCCTTCTTAGAGTGTAGCAAATGCCATTTCAGGCGAAATAATGAAGGATTATATTATACACTTCATTACGAAGTCTAAATTGTAGAATGTTTAAAGGGATGTAAATCAGAAGCAAGACGAACCGTCCTTATATTCAGACAACCATTCGTCGGTTAACTGATGAAGTAGAACTTTTATTTCGACAAATACATATACATATTTACACAGTTGAAATAGGCCGTTATGGTTCTTGTTCAACATATATCATATCATTCATATATTCATAATACATGGTGTTGCATAAAAAACGTTATGGTTAAATAAACGATACTGTTCTGATAAAAATATTACATATCGCATCCACTCGAAATTCAAAATCAATTTTCTAAAGAAACATACAGTATTTACACAGCTTATATCAATTTGATATGTCAATATTTCTATTTGAAAAACATGGTTTATAAAAAGTGTTAATAAAAAATAACAGTTTCAAAATCAATATTTTTTTATTTATTTTTTAACAAACTGTATGTTCTTCACATATAATAATGTAATATTCACATCACGTGATGTAATATTCATATTATATTACGAAAACATAAGTACAATAATTCTAATGTGATGAGACTTGAATAGACATTTATTAATGTAATATTCACATTACATGATGTAATATTCATATTATATTACGAAAACATAAGTACAGTAATTCTAAGGTGAGGAGACTTGAATAAACTATTTTATCATTGACCCCGTTATCATTGAAATATGGCGATTATTAGAAAAACGAGTGCAGAAAGCGAAGCTATTTCTTCCAATCATTCTCACAAGGAACAGAAGAGTTTTCTCTCTTACTAAATGATATATTCAGTATACCCAAAACTGAATATTGAAAATCTTAATCACCGATTGTATCCTTTTGTTGCAACATACTTTACTGAAATAATTGATCTTGTTTCATCACTGCATCCAATAATCGATCCAATAATGGATCTGTCTTTTACATGCATATGATCCTACCACACTAATATTATACAATATGTATACATCACCATGGGTTAAACGATTCTTATTTTATAAATCCCTGTGTGCATAGTTTGAAATGTATATGTAGTAATGAAATACACGTATGACGCTTAATACTTTGGCTTTATGGTGTCTGATAAGTATTTCTTCATATATTTGCAATGCAGAGACCCCAGTTACACCCACAACGATTGCCATTTTGATATACGGGCAAGTGAATCAGGAAACTGATAGTGAATTATAGTTTATACTATACAATAAATGGTATAAATATTAATGCATTGTATTCTGCGCTTTTCTCAGTTCGAAGGCTTTGCTTATATATACAGCTAGGTGTCGTAATATTTCACACTTATCATTTGTAATCAGCTCAACAGTTTTAAACATATTTGGTCTATGACAGTGGTAATGCTTAAGACATTTTCCTCGTACACTATCATATAACTTACACTCAAAAAGAAAACGAAATTCGTCCTCTAATTCATTACATTTGTTACAAAGCCTTTGTTCCCTTGGCGTTCTATTCCATCTACCTGTTTCAATATTTAATCTATGTGATGACAGTCGTAACTTTGTAAGAGCATTTCTATAGCATTTAACATTTACATGTATAAGATATGGTTGAAATTGGAAATTACAGAAAGTGTTATAGAATATCGCTCGAGATGAATTTTCCCATCTACTATGCCAATCCTGTACAAATATGTCCTTAACACGTTGTTTAAAAGCACTAATAAACTTGTTATTATTTTCAACACTCTGTTGCAGCCATTCATGATAGAAACCTAAGCTACACAATGTATCTTTAACAAGTGAAGCCCAGTTTTGCTTACGTGGGTTATAATCAATATCATTTAACACAGTATTGTAAATACATGACAAATATTTTCTATCACTACAGCCAGTGATCTTCAACCAATATTTAATAATACAAACAAGCCTCTGGGAATGTAAACCCATTCGGCCAAGATCACCATAAATAAAATCGTTTTGAGTGTTACATTTAACTCCTAATACAGACTTGCAAAACTTTGTATGCACTCTTTCAATCGGCGTTGCTCGAGCAAATCCCCAAACCTCAGCACTATAAAACAGTATTGGTTTAACTATCTTTTCAAATAGATCTAACATATGTTCAACAGTTATATTAACGTAACTGTACAGATATTTTCTGAGTTTAAATATTGCTTGAAGAGCCTGACCGGACAATGTCCCTTGTGATTCCGTGAATGAACCTCCTGATGTCAATATTGTACCGAGATAAGAATACTTATTCACAATTTCTATGTGGTTTCCAGCATAATAAAAGTTTAGATTATTTGAAGGCCTACCACCTTTTCTAAATATAACTACTTTGGTTTTATCTCTATTAACAGTTAATTTCCATCTGTTACAATATGTCGATAAAAAATATAATTTTTTTGCAGTTCTTCTGCTGAGTTTGCGAAAATCACAATGTCATCGGCATACATTAACAGAACAATCTTAAGAGTACCAATATCAACACCTTCAGCACCTTTTAAGAAAAGTTCATCTTCTAGATTATTTAAATACATAGCAAAGATAAAAGGACTTAAACACTCGCCTTGACGTACTCCCAAAAAGCTTTCAAACATCTCTCCAGTTTCACAATTTAGTTTAACACATGAGCGTACTTGCTTATACATAGATTTGATAACATTAAAAAACTTGCCTCGTATACCTCATTTGCATAATTTGTACCAAATGTTTGGTATAACCAGATAATCGAACGCTTTAGAAAAATCAATAAAAACACAAAATAACTGTTTGTTTTGATTAACTATATGGGTAATTAAACCATGTAATACAAAGATATTGTCCCTAGTTCCCATATCAGCCCTAAAACCAGCTTGTGCTTCTACATAAATATAGTTTTCCTCTGCCCAATGTGTAAGTCTAGTGAGTGTTTATAAGTCTTGTAAATAATTTCCCAACAACACTTAGTAATGTTATTCCTCTAAAATTCGTAACATTGTACACACAGCCTTTCTTATGGATAGGTACAATGTAGCCTTCACTCCAACATGAAGGGAAATAATTACATTCTAAAATCTTTTTGAACCGTTTCACAATACTATCAACTAATACATTTTTACCATACACTAAAAATTCATTTAAAATACAATCGGGCCCTGCACTTCGCCCCAACTTTAGTTCTGAAATACCTTTCAATACGTCTGCCTTTGTTAATGGCACATCCAACTCATTAAACATAAGTTTTAATTCATCTTCGGCAATTCTATTTGTGAGATCAATTACATCTTCGTCTGCTTGAAAAAATATACTATCAGGGTTGTTTATAGCTCTACAATATCCAGAAAAAGTGTCTAAAGATATACTTTTCGGACCATTAGGTACATAACATTCTTTTAACATTCTCCAATATTCTTTTGCATTACTGAAGCGTGCAGACAATAACTTTTGTGTTTTAATGTTATCTTGTTCAAAATTAAATGATCTAACACTCTTTTTGTTTAAACTTCTAGCCCTGACCATTTCAATTCTATTCACATCGCTATGGTTTTTCTATAATTGTTTAGTTTTCTATAAAAATCGACTCTGTTAGCCTCACAAACATCAATACATAAATATGACGGTATTGTAGAAGCTCCACTGACTTTAAGATTTTCGTTATTATTTCGCGATGTATAAGTTTTACCAAATAGTGGTTTACATACATTATCTATACAAGATACAAAGCTATCAATACAGTTATCAACATCTTCACTTGAGCTAATACAATCAATATAACTATTCAAATCTTAAAGTTTACATTTGAAACTATCACTGGATATTGATTCCTGAAAAAGATCTTTTTTATCTGCATTCCATCTATAATAAAAATGTAAATGTGTATGAGTATTTGTATTTTCAGTTGTAACATTACAATCAATATCATCAGGGTTTATCTGCCCCTGAATGGCAAATTCTATGATACAATGGTCAGACACAATATTAGGCCCATGTATATAAAACTTTACAAAAAGTGGTAACATTTGTTCACTAACTATACAATAATCAACTACACTCGAACCTGCACTGCCCACATATGTATACGCACCTGGACTATGACAGATGATGCAATACATAATAAATGTAAATGTTTGTGTTTGTCATGTCAAAAGTTATACCAAAAACCACACAAACTATTTGTCATGATATTTGTTTCAAAAAGTTGCATGACAACAGTTACCCTGTATTTTATAAGGTCGTATATTGTATGTGCCGCAGATTGTCCGCATGTATAAATTGGTGTTAATGTACAAATGTCAGTCACATAGGAGTATGTTTTTGCTGAATTCGAATCTTAGCTGTATAATTTATTTTTTGAAAACATAAAGCTGTGATTTCGATGGGGTACGAAAAAAAACAACAATAGTTATAATAAACGTCAATGTCATATTGTTGTCATTCGGAATATAAAATTGTTTTATATTGAAAACAAATTATTAATTCACACATTTACTGTTTTGTCATAGCACCGAAAAAAAACACACAAACAGTTACTAACATATAATTTTGATACATATATTTATATCCGACTTTATTTACAATTGCCTTAGCTAATCATTTAAACTATTCATACACGAAAATAATAACGATGCTAGCATGCGTTTTAAACGGCACCTTTTTGCAAGTGAGTGTACACCTATAACTATTAATTCTATGTGTAAAATTGCAATCGTAACTCATGCTTTATGAATACTATTTGTTCATTTTAAAATCTTTTCTTGTGAAATTCACATTATTTTGTAGTGTACTAAAATCAAAATCTAACCTTTACATATCTTGACATATTCGCGATAGATTTATATCAACTCTCTGCACTAAATGTTTACACAGAGTATATAGTTTTGATATTTTAAACAAAAATGTCCCGGACCAGTTTATGAATACAAACACACGTAATATATTGTTAGGCGTATTGCAATAGTTGTATGCCATTATTTTTTTTAGATAACGCATATTCTTACACAGTTTAATCAAATTGTTTCTGTTACATGTCAAATCTTAACGTGATACTTATCTTGTTTTTTATTAAACTTATTTTTAGAACTTATAGATATTGTTGCACGCAGACAAGGTTAATAAGATCATCAGTTTATACAAAATCGTTAAGATTAATTTGACACTGGATGGCTACTGCTGTGACTGCTGTTGCTGCGGTACTAATTTGCGGTAATGCATTTAATACATGTTTAAGAATAACGATTGGATAAGATCATTATATGCAAATCCAACGAGAAAGATAGTTGGATGGCATCCACATACTCAACAATGTGTGTGTGTTTTTTTCAGTCTGTGTCTGAATTTGGTATCCAGTCGATGAGAATAGGAAGCATTATCTGTTTTAGAAGATATAAAGAAATGCATGCACTGTGTGTTAATGTATTAATCTTACTTTAATATTAATGAAACATACATATTCATTTAAATACATTTACTAAGCACTGCTACGTTTTGGACTCTGACTCAATACATGCAACAGACCGCCCTCGTCATAATTACACATATTGTAGAAATAACGCATATCAACAGGGGTTTAACGTAATTACCGTGTAACCATGGTAAGTTAATCATAAATGATAATATATCATCTGCTTGCCGACGGCATGTCCACGATTTACACAAGGCCTTATTGGATTATACGATCAGAACATCATATACGTTGAATACAGACACAGTGTGCATCGTGATAAACCTACTACTCCATCATAAGCCGGATTAATTAGAAGGAACATACGGGTCTTTATCTCAACGGGGGCGGTGTCATGTGGGAATGCATTGAAAGCATATCGGCGGTCTACCTTCAATGAAGCGCGTGTGATTATCGACCACTCATACAAAATTGGCAGTAGGAAACTTAGATTGATCATGTAACATGCAATCTCTCTGCATCACTCCCCATCAAAAACAATTTCATAAATTGGGTTTGTTTGAGCATCAGTCCCATTCACTGAAAATCGTTGGGTTAACTGGTATGCGTTGATACAATATCTGTGTACTTAATAAAACATTAAGTTAATTAGTATTGGTTATAATTCATTTATCGATAGTTAATTGTGGATATGTGATTGCATAATTAGAACTAATAGTACCATACGATATACAAGTAGAAGGATTGAGGATAAGATATTACCGAACAGATATGAGCACATGGGACGAGAAAACAAGTATACGTTTTTTAACCAGGTTTTCCGAAGGAAAAAACTAGTTATTAGATTGGCGAGTGCGGGCGGGCTGGCGGGCTGGCTGGCGGGCTGGCTGTCGGGCTGGCGGGCTGGCGGGCGGGCGGAACAAGCTTGTCCGGGCCGAAACTTTGTCGTTCATTGTGAGATTTTAAAATCATTTGGCACATTTGTTAACCATCATTAGACGGTGTGTCACGCGAAAAAATTACGTCAATATATCCAAGGTCAAGGTCACACTTTGAGTTCAAAGGTAAAAAATAGCCATAAATGAGCTTGTCTGGGCTATAACTATGTCATTCATTATGAGATTTTAAAATCATTTGGCACATTTGTTCACCATCATGGGACGGTGTGTCGCACGAAAGAATCACGTCAATATCTCCAATGTCAAGGTCGCCACGACTAAAAATAGATTTATTTTAAAACAAACTTACCTAGGGGGTTAATTTTGTTTGTTTTTCATTTCAAAAGTTCAGTTTGAGTTGTCTCCCTTTATCAGATTTTTTTACAATGAAAACCTGGTTTTGTGACAATTTTGTCCCTTGTTTAATAATAAAACAATGAACAACGCAATACGCTGAATTGGGCTGATCTACATTATATGTACACACATGGAATTTATGTTATATTCTTGCCCACAGTTAGTTTCCATATTAGTCATGAAGTCTTATACGGAAACCTATCCTTTCGTCAAATCATTTTTATACACAATTGACATGCGTTATTGCTCCTCGTTCTACTGTTTTAGGTATTAAGGTAGAGACAAATGCGCGCATTGGATTGTCCAAGACCAACACAAACTAGGATGCACTTTTGTTAACGAGTACACATGTCAATATAATTAAGCGGAATATGTATTGTTTGTTCTATGAGTTATTTCCTACTAGATGCATGCATAACTGCCACCGTATACTATTTACAGTCACGCGAAATTAGTTATAATTGTTTTGATTGTTTTGATGACTCATTAGTTTTGAACAACTGTCCTAATATAGTAAGCCCTTTTTTTTGCTGAATGTAATTATCAAAATACGACTGCAAGTGAGCTGGGGTGTACATAAATTTTATTTGTCTAAAAAATACTTAAATTACATAAAAGTACATAAAGACATATTGACAAAAATGAAGTTATAATAAAACCATTATATTATTGTGTAAACATTCCGCGGATTTTCTTTAATACCTTCCAACTCTGTACTAGTCCCACGTATTAACAAATAATCTTTTAATAATAATAATACTAATAACAATTAATATTTTTAAATTACTTTACAGTAATTATGTTAAAAATACCAGCATTAAACTCGTTTACAGTTAAGCTTTCATTAAACCACGTTGTTTTATCTGATTTTATAAGACATATGTCTGGGATAAATACCTGCCAAACATAATTTAAAATTATCAGACACATCATTCGACTAATATGCAATACGGATAGCCAGACATCAATAGAAAGATTAAATATGTCTGGCAAATCTAATTGTTTGGTAATAAAAATGATATCAGAGTTTGGATGATTTTTTTCTAGAAAGAGGATGAAATAGTCTAAGTGAGCCGTGATGAAAAAGGAGGTTAAATGCATGTGTGTAAAGTGTCGTCCCAAATAAGCCTGTGCAGTGCGCACAGGCTAATCAGGGACGACACGTTCCGTATTGATTGGATTTTGCTCTGAAGAGACTTTCCTTAAACAGAACATCATAAAAGCTCAAAGTGACGACCCTGATAAGCCTGTTTGGACTGCACAGGATAATATGGTACGACACTTTACGCACATGCATAAACCCCATTTTCACAGAGAGCGGTCCATATGTATATGAATAGATTTACGGTTAAAAGCGAGCCTTTAGTTCACAAAAAATACACCATCAAGTTAGTAAACGTCATTAGTGGCCTGTAATTATTCAGCCTTTTTAGAGTGGTTTATTTGGATTGAAATCCATGTTTTATTGTCACGTTAATTTATGGGTTGATTTTATCGGACATTGTAAACATGTTATCCCAGAGTTTTCAAAGAGTTCTGTCATAAGTGTGTTTCTTAGGTAACACTGAGTGAACATTATACAAAACCCAAATTCGTAAACGGTGTGTTCCAAATCATATCCGATATATAAGTGAAACCAAGCTGAACACTAATATAAAGCACAATTTAAATAGGATTAATTTAAGAAAAATAAAACAAACACAAAAAATAACATACGCTAATAAATAAACTGAGGCAATCGTCTTAGAATGGGCCTGCATAGCATTGAATCATGGGATTGGAACCGGTCTTAAGACCCCAAACATAAAATGTTGCCTTGATTTGATAAAGTAACATTTAGGTGTAAAACATTCTGCTTAGTAGCGTAATAATTGATACTTAACTGCAATATAGAAACGAACAGAGAATTTGCTTAAATTGTATTTTGTAAAATTACGCAATCGTCTAATTTTTTCGAAAGCACCAGAACATTAGTTTTCGAGGCATACCAATCATCCTGTCTTTTTGTTATACAAAATACTATAGTTAAATGTTCATATTATCGTCACACATTATCAAGAAGAAGCGTAATGTTAACTGTAAATCGCCAAACTTTATAGCTTTGTTGCATACGTTTTTTATAAAACTGCACAACATTCCACTAATACAAGAAATACGATTTTCGTTACAAAAATATACTATAATACACGTTTTAATTATTATTCACAAACTACATGATATCTCAAAATCTCAAAATCGCATTGCGTTATATTGATCATGTTCTCAAAAGCGAGAAGACCCCCCCCCACCCTCCGTTATTTTATTTTTTTCGAACGACACAAAACAGACTTGCATTTTAATTTTATCTCGGAACAAATCGCTCAAAAACTTGTCATAAAGAAATATTAAGACACATTTGAGTGTCAGCATTGTTTAAATTCAACGTCATTAAGGTAATACGCATCCATTATTATAAAGTCAGTGACTAGTATTTTAGTAGTTAAGAGAGGATTCCGGTTTAGAGGGGACATCGGCTATTTTACTTTCATTAGCTCAATTACATAGGTGATGTGGAAAGAAACACTTTCAGCTAAATTTAATAGTTTATTTACATATAACATTTATTGATGCTGCATCACATAAAAACAACACATGTCACTTAATCTATTGATTCGAAAGCAATATCATTCACAACATAAAACAAACAGTGCACCCTGAAAAACAAACAATTTCACACATGTCAGCATTTTTAGGTGAATTTAGTTCCTTTTTACACTGAAAAACATCTTCCAACAACACAGCCACCCATTAGACGCTTTAAAGTCACTTATTCCTAGTTCCTTAGCAAAGCTCCGTGCCTTTTCCTGTATGATCGGACCAGAGATCGACAATGACTTAGCCCTTTCACTACAGAACCAGTCCAATACAAGTTTGTTGATGTTTCTTAATTCCATTTCATTGTTAAACCGACTTTTGTTTGGTGAAGAGTTGTTTTTCAATTAGATATGTGCGCAGATTTTTTTCGCACGATATCCCCGAACGTCGACTTTCCTACCCCATATTTCTCTGACAGTATCTTGAGTGTAGGTTAAGGGAACATTTCTGACTTTTTTATCAATTTGATGTTGTTTTCTAGAGACAATTCCACGCGCCTTCGCTTAGAAGGAGGTTCGGACATGTTTAGTCTTAGATATCTTAAAGGGGCCTTTTCACAGATTTTGGCATTTTTTTACTTATTCATTAAATGCTTTATATTGATAAATGTAAACATTGGATCGTAAAAGCTCCAGTAAAAAATCAAGAATAAAATTAAAAAAAGGAAAAGAACATTGCCCGGAGCAGGTTTCGAACCAGTGACCCCCCGAGTCCTGCCAGAGTCCTGAGGTAAAACGCTTTAGCCTACTGAGCTATTCCGCCAAGTACATATACTTGTCGTATTTTATACATTATATAAGCAATCTTCGTAGTTTCACAAAATTTAACGACAAAAACTGTACTCTCCAAATTATTCAATCGTTTCGCGTTGCAACGCTTTATAATTTTTAGGTTTTAAAATCGTCAAAAGATGCATATAATGGCTATATTAGAACATGGTAAATGTTCAGTATTACTGTTTCCTCACAAATATCATAACTAAAACGAAAATTTGCGAATCTGAAACAACTTTTTTCAATTTTGTCAATTCACCAAAGCGTGAAAAGATCCCTTTATTTACCAATTTGAAAATCTAAATGAATATCTAAATGCAACTGCTTCAAGAACTCTGCAAATCACCATTTTATATGACACTAAATTAGTATTTGTAATAAACTATACAAAATATAATAGCATTAAGATTATTAAAATTGAACACGGCTTCTT